>NW_027494591.1:0-251646 GCF_021521415.1 Bidens hawaiensis
ATTCGATTTGGTATGTCAGGGTTTGGAATTATTGGAAGAATTGGTGCTTGAATTTGGTCTCCTTCATGAATTTGCTCTCCTTAGAAGTAGGGAAAAAAATATCGGGTCACGTGACTTTCGGCCCATCCATACTAGATGTTCAAAATCCGCCACTGGTTTGGTTAATTCAATTTTCGTTTAACGGAACAGTTGTTGCTCACCCTAGTTAGTTGTAGTGATATATTGTGGTATTTTTAGAAGTCTAATATAGTTTCAATCTAGTTAGAATGAAGGTAACATCACATAACACAATATACAAAAGATAAAATCAGAACCATCAAATTTCATAAACTTATGGTATTCAATGGACAACAATGATCCTTGGTGTGGCCAGAATTGTGAGCGAAAAATGTTAGCGACAATGCTTAATAAACAAAGGTCGGTGAACAATGATCGTAGATTGACAAGGTAGTTGACATCGTACATTCATACCATAAGACGATGCGTTGATACTAAAAGTGGTGGTGACGCTTTATAAAGGGTGATAAGTGGCAACGACATTGGTAGTCATTTGCAGCGGATGGAACCACTTGTGAGGCTATGTGTAATGGGAAAAAAATGTTGTCACGTTCGCGTCACCGTGGCTCTCCTCACACTCACTATAACGTAACATATAAAGAAAAGTTTTACTTTAATATACTAAAACTCAAACAACACGGTAAATCACGTGTACAAACAATGTTCAAACAATCAATCGAATGTGCTTAAAATATGTCGAGGATTTCGAGAATCGAACGGTTACAAAGCGGGCACGAACCTCGGTTCAACCATAACTCCCTCGAACACACCCTACAAAACGTATGCCCACATGGTATGAATGCCGCACCTTTCTTCCTTCCCATACACACGCAACACACCGAATCCGTCCCCTTTTCATCCTGATCGTCCGTCTCTTCCAACAACCTCATCAACGACATCCTCGCCGGTGTCGTATTATTATTATCTGGAGTTGACTGAGTGTCATGTTCAGCCGCCAACGCGGTTGCCAGATTCATCCTAGGAGATGGGAAAACGCAGTCAGCCTCCAATGTTGACTCGGTTAGTGGGTCAACGACATCTTGGAGGCTCATGGTGGAGGGTCCGGCGACCCAAGTGGACCCACAACATGCTAGTGCTAGCCGCTCTTGGAGGCTCCTGCGTCTCCGGAATTGTTCACCGGCGTCCATTACTTTGTGATATTATAAATGGTAAAGGGAGGTTATAAATGGAGGGAAGAATGAACTGAAGTCACAAGAAATATATATTGTGAGGTCATTGACAGCTCAGCTCCAACATTTGAATTTAATAAAAAGTTAGCCAAGGACAAAATGAATGAAAGAATGAATATTGGAAAGTATAGGGGGTTTGTTGGTAATATATGAGTGGTATAATGTTGCAGTTACTCACCATGGAGTTTTATTCATCCTGTTTCTCACACTTAACTGATATCCGAACTGATGAACACATGTAGGATTAGATAGTATAGTTAGGACTATTGGCTTGAAGTTGCTTGTGAAAGCTACAGAAGATTTTGTTCGAAATTAGTTTGATTTGTAAACGATCTAAGTTAACTCGGTTTGTAAATGAACCGATGAGCTCGAGCCAAGATTGGTTAACTCGTTAGCTTGCTTGTGGCTTGGTGCCGGATTTTTCTCTTTTCTCTGTTTTTTTGGCATATTCTTTCATCCCAAACTTGTTCTAACTCTCACGTAACTCCCAAATAGCATCTTTTAAGCTCCAAGCACTGCAAATCAAATCATTCTCAAAGTAACGATGTTTCATGTTAATAAGCGTTTAAAAAACATAGTTAGACATGCTAAAACTCAATCAAATACCCACATATCACTCGGTTAAATTAACATTTTATAGCTAAATAAAAAAAATTAATACATTAAGTTTAACTCCTCATCATTATTCGCTCCAACTCCCGTCATGACTCTCTCTTCTTCTAAAGTCTATCAATATAATCGTGCCAAATAAAGTCTAAACTAATTTCTTAAAACTAATCTAAGTTTGAGTTCAACTTTTTAGCTTGGTTTAAAACTCTAGCAGAGTCTTTGTTTAAGATTAGTCCTGCCTCTGCTCATGAACAATCCAAGGTAAACCTGACTTAACGGGAAGGAAGGAAGGAAGGAAGGAAGGATTGATAGAATTAGATGAGTTCTATATAAGTGGTAAGGGCTTGCTAAGTTGTTTAATATAGGAGGATGAATTATGAATATGATAGAAAGATTAAGGAGTGGTAAGTAATATAGTGGCGTAGGAGTACAAAAGTTAGTTGCCGCCCATAATTTGGAGGGAAACAATAAACAAGGTACTTTTGCCATGTGGCGCTTGCTACTCAAAGTAACTAAAGGTTAAAAAAGAAAAACATAATACTTTGATTTGCAAAAGTTTCCATACTAAATCAAATTTTTATAGATCAATTTTGTTGATTTTGAGCACGCTTCTAGATCAATTTGTTACATATAGAAACTTGAAAACTCATTGTAACTTTTCTTAAAATTTATATGTTTAATTTAAATTTATATGTTTAATTTTTGTTTTTTGTTTTATCTAATAACATACAAAAACCTAACCCCAAAACTCTTCTAGACTTGAAACGTAACCAGACATATTTCTTTTAAAATTAATAATTATAAGCATACATAATTCATAAATCAAACAGATTACGTCGGTCAAACAAACATTTTAGTATTCAAGTAAACACCCAAATTGGTAAACTTTAAAAGAAAAAAAATATTCGAGTAGTTAAAGTATAGTTTTGCATGTAGAGCAGCTAGGGGTGTTCGTTATTCGAATCAGTCAATCAAACTCAAATAACTCAAAATTCAATTCAAATTGAATTTGAGTTTGAGATATTTGATTAAAATTGGAGTGTCATTGGTCAGAAAGTGTAAGTTAAGAGTGTTATTGATCACTTTGCTAATATAAATTGTTATTGGCCAATGAATTATCGTTTAGATTATTAAAATCCAGTTTACCTTTTGCAATATATAAAATCAATATAAGGTAGCGTTTGTTATGCAAGAATGACAGAAGGAATGGAATGATTCATTGCATTGAAATGAAAAAATTGGTGTTTGGTTACTCAATGGAATGAAATCATCCATTGCATGGAATCCCATTCCATCAAAACCATTCCTTCCCACCCCCTTTTTTTTTGTTCATTCTATTCCTCCTTCATCCTACTTTCTCAACAACACCACCGCCTAACAACAACCACCACAACTACCATCGGCACCACCACCACCACCACCACTGTCGCCGCCGCCACCACCACCTTACCACCACCGTCGTCGTCGCCGCCAACAACGTCACCGTAACTTCCGCAACCATTGTCACCGCCGCTGTCTAACCATCACCACCATCATCATTGTCGTTGCTTGACCACCACCACCGTACCATTGCCATCGCTACCAATGCTACCACCACCACCCCTACCACCTGACCGCCGCCGCCACCACCATCGCCATCATTTTTGTCGTCGGAGCTACCACCGTCGCCATTGTAGGCTTTTTTTTTTTTTTTGAGATAGGAGTGTTTTTATTATTTCTATTTCATTACTATAATTTCTTATTTTTTTTTTATACCAAACAACATAAAGTAAAAATTCATTTTATTTTCATAGGTTAACCAAACAAGATAAAAAAATGTAATGATCCATTTCATTCCCTTGTTCATTCCATTACTTTTCCCATTCCAAACGAACACTTGACCATTGCATGCATTAGTAACCAATTAACAAGGCAACAACCATTGATTTTGACTAATATCAAATAAGCCATCATCTCACGCATATGTAACATACTCGATTCATCTTGTTAACTGGCGAAGAACTTGTTAATTAGTCATGCAATGATACTCGGTTCTCTTCTTGCTCATTCCTTGTAAAAGTATTTTGGAAAGAATTTCTTTGGGATTTTCTATAATGATAACCTAAAGCAAAACCTAAAAAGTGTTTTTCATACTACACCTCAATATCAATATTAAGCCAATTGATCACTAGTTATTATAAGTTTCTCATTCTTCTTTAAGAAGCATATTATCGTAGCACCATTACCATGTATATTACATGTGCATGCATGCATCGATTAGTGCATGTGAAGTTATTTTATAAACAACAAATGAATTAAAGATGTCTCGTGAACACTTATGAATTTTTATTAGCTTTAGTACACTGGAATCAAATCACACGCCGAATTAATATCATGTGCATTCAGACGATCAAGCCTTGGTCCAAGATTTGATTGAATTTGAGACATAGATGCCAACTACAATCCCAACCACCACAATCGCGATTGTGTTCACACCATAACTCGACGCCTTTAGCTTCACGGCTAACGCACCAGCCGCTCGTTTATACTTCTCCAATACCGTCTTGTCCGACTCACTTGTTTGCGCTTGTGCGCAACATTTTGCTTCGCTTTTTTCTCCTCCTTCTTCCACTCCCCTCTTAGGGTCCTTCACTACTTCTTTCTTCTCTGTGTTTGGTTGAATTGGTTTTTTACCTTCATTTGATTCATCAACAGGCTTTTGAGGTGCTGCAGCGGCCGCAGGTTTAGCAGCCACAGGCTTTTGAGGCACTGCAACGGCCATGGGTTTAGCATCAGCAGGCTTTTGAGGCGCTGCAACGGCTGCAGGTTTAGCATCCACAGGCTTTTGAGGTGCTGCAACGGCCGCAGGTTTAGCATCCACAGGCTTTTGAGGTGCTGCAACGGCCGCAGGTTTAGCTTCCTCTGGCTTTGCTGCTGGAGTGATCATTTTGGGTTGCCTAACCAAGAGAATGTCTCCTTCGAATTTTGCACTGATTTTGTTGAGGTCACAATTTGTGGAAACTGGAAACTCCACACGAAATCGACTCCATGTGTTTTCGTGGAGCTTTCGTTCACCGCTAAGAATCAGGTTTCTTGCTCTTAGTTGGACCCTCAATTGTTCCTTAGCAAAACCTTTACAATTTACAAATTTGCAATATCAGACGAGGGTAGTCAAGTGCTAATATTGTAATTATATATGTTATGTTATTGAGAATGCATGGATCGATTAAAATTATGGTTTAATCGATACATGTATTCTCATTAACATAACATATACATAATTGCAATAACACTCGACGATACAAATAATGTCATCTAGTTTAATACTACTCAGGAAGTCGAATTAAAATTTCGGCATTAACGAAATGAAACAAACCTGGAAGATAGATGAGAAGGGTATCTGAATCATCTTCAGGTACCCACTCCATTGAAGGTTCGAAATCTTGATAAACTCGAGCCGCCTCTGATTCCATCTTTGAATGTTAAAATGGTGTTTGATGATGAAAATGTTAAGATCGTTCTTGTTGAATAAATATGCGAGCTTAATATTTGTTGGAGGTGTGAATGGTCCCAAGTTTCTTGGCAAATAGATATACCTTTCTTTCTTTTTGATTGCTTTGCTTATGCAAATCCTGTCAAAAAAGTAACTTGTTTAGATGGCACAGGTACTTTATGTTGTTAAAGTTTTGTAATTTATACAATATATCTTTTATCAAAGCAAACAGAAAATATACATGCATGACCCAAAATTTGATATTTTCGGGAGATTCGTTTATTGTGGTATAAGATTTATTTTTCTGAAAAAAATCACGACTACGGAAAATAGGTGATATTGATTATCCGAATTATACCTCTAAATATTTTGTTTTTTTAATTTCCTTTAGTCGTGGTTAATAAACTTATATCTTTCGTTAATTGACTTTTTAGCTTTTATATGTATAAATACATTGGGTAATAAAATTAAATAAGAGTCGGAATGGTAAGACATGATATATACTTGAGAAATTGCAAATAATGAGTAGCCCCATAGCAATGGGTAATCGGGTACCCAACATGTATAAGACATAATCTTACAATGAGATGTGAAAGTGTATTACCAATGATGAATAGTGTAGGATTTGAATCAATGATGAATGGTGTCGGATTTTGAGTAATGGAAAATGGATATGAAGTTCTTTGTTTCTGGTTTTACTCATTCTTATGGTGTTGCTTTCTTAGCCCACACTTTTGATCAAGGCGCCCCTTTTTGCTTTTTAGGTCCTAACTGCATTGAATATCAGAACCCAAAAGAAACTTAAGCCCACTATAAACTCTCAGCCCATAAATATATCCTAAACTTAAAGTCCTAAACCCACTTTAGTAGTTTAGTTTAAAAAAAAGGTTGGATTTTGTGGCGTTTTTTTAGTGTTATGAGGTAACATCACGTACAATAAGACTTATCGTATATTACGTACTCGAGCCTATTAAGCTTCGAACTTAAGCCCACTATAATTATGTAATTCAATTAAGAACTGAATTACGCTAGGTTTCAATACAAAATTGCTTATAATTTATGCTCTGTTCCAAACATGTATTACAAACCAACCCATTTGATCATTATTGTAATTTTAATTATGTAATTGAATTACACTCAATCGTGAATCAATTATTATAACTTATAATAGAATATCAGTTTACCCTCATAATGCTCGAAAATGGAATTACAAAGTAAAAGTTATATCAATCACAATGCAAAATAAAATTTTATTATTCAATTAGGTTTATTATGCTCAGTTAGGTTCGTTATGATTCTTTTTTAACCACGACTGCATTTCTAACTTACGTATGCTTCATTGCTTCTGAAAGAATAAGAATATTTGCAAACTATTTTAGCTTAGTGAATCAACGGTTTAAATCTCATGCTTTTTCTACATTCTATGATTCTTTAATCAAAAGGTGAATTTATTAAATTACCTTTAAGTGTATCTGTTTATAACGTAAATTGATATCTCCCCTTTCTTATTTAGATAATATCGTTACCTGCAAATGCAAAATGTTGAATCGCATTCTTTTAATTGAGTATGACTTAAACAACTGAGTGTAATTTTAATTGACTTACGCTTTTTCATTGAGAATCAAAATTGAACCTTCGTTAATGTTTGCTATCTCAGTGGTTGATCAGTTCTGTTCGTGTTCGAGTTGAGTTTCAATTTAATTTTGTTTTTTATTTTGGTCAGCGATTTTGGAGTACGAGTTTGATTTTGGTCGAAGATTTAAAAAGCAAAATGATTCGCGATTTTCCAATAGCGTGATTGTTGCGGTTAATTAGGACAAAAATGGAATTGAATGAATTTACAAGTTTGTATCCACATGTTTTTGAAAGTAAGATTGTCTAATGTATGATAAATCATTATTGTATTTTATCTTTTATCATTAATTATTGCAAATTTATACAAACCAAGTCCACATAAAACATTATAAAGTGCAAAATGTTGTTTTATTACCCATGACTCAAAAGTTGTTTGTCAATCCTCTATACATTTTAAATCTTTAATACTCCATCACCTGTCTCACAAGTCATACCATTAGCAATATGGATCTAATTCTAACGTGTTCTAGACTCCAAAATTATACTTGTCTTCGTCAAAATCCTAACATTAATACGGATTTAATTTTAATGTTGTAAATGCAATGACACACCTTCTCACAACATGCATATTATCCATGAATCATGAGGTAAGCAATGCGAAGTTATTTCCCGTTCCACACGGAATGAATTTTGTGGGTCAAAGTATGTGGTCAAAAGTGGAAGTTGCAACTTGCAATTGGTTGTGACTTAAGAATTAATGAAGAATATTGACCATAAACAAGGGACATTTATGTAAATAACCAAAAAGATGTTTGACTTTAGTCCAAACGACAAGCTTTCCAAAGTGCTTTACCAATAATCACATGCCATGTTTACTTGCTTTCTCTAAACAAAATAATAGAAATCCCCGTTGGCTGATCCACAGCTAGAGATGATCAACAAAACCGGTTCCTAGAACCGAACCGGACCCGAACCGGTTCCTACCGGTTTTTTGTAGAAACCGGACCCTATCTGATTCAACCCGATGATCCGTGACCGGTTCTTGCATTTCTGAGTGGGGGCGGGTAGGAACCGGAACCGAACCGGAACCGGTTCTGGAACCGGAACCGGTTCCTAACCGTTTTTTTTGGCCGTTTTTTGACCATTGGGGTCAAAAATAGCCGTTTTTTGACCGGTTACGGTACAGGAACCGGTTTAGGAACCGGTAAGAACCGGTTAGATAGGTTAGGGGTCCGAGGGTGGGAGAACCGGTTCGGTTCCCTAACCGGTTCGAGCCTGGAACCGGTTTAAAAGGTGGTTTTGAATATAGGAACCGGTTCCGGTTCCTAGTCCCAAACCGTTTTGAACATCTCTATCCACAGCACATGTTACTAAAAACTATAGAGGTATATCTGTACCAAAGGTGTGCAGCTTAGTAGTATCAAAATGTGTGTATATTATAGACAACTATTCAGACGTCGGCCCACTATCTAGACATCCGGTCACACCTATATGAGTCGTATAGGTTGATATGATTCATATAGGGGTCATCTCTATATCAGTAGTCGTTGATAACCTATACGAAGTACATTCATACGAAATTGTTTATACGATTCGTTAGTTCCGTATGAGATCCCATATATATATACCCATAAGACTTATGTTTGTACGACTTGGATGCTGCCATACAAGATCTGTTGTATATTATACGCTTCGTACGAGTCCATACGAAATTAACATTCAAATTCTAATGGCTAGTTTGGAATCACACTATAAAACAACATTTTTGTCAACTTCTTCCTTCACATTTTGCTCATGGCAAACCCACAAAACAATGTTTTCTCAACTTCGAAACCTCTCCAAGAAGTATTACCGGAAAACGCAAGCCAACCACCTATTAAAGTCTTAAAGATCCCTCCGTCGGGGGGGGGGGGTATGTGTCACATGATTCATGGGTGGTCGATGAAGATCGTTGGCGGTTCCAGGATCATTGGGAAGATGTGCATAATACATACTCCTCAGGTTGCTCGTTTGATTCAATATTTTATTATCCTTAATAATTAGTTATGCTTCCCGTATGATTATGTTTTAACGTATCTTTTAATTAGTTGTTTTTTGGTAATTTTTGTATTTTAAGTTTTAGTTTAAACTATATCTATCTAATTTTAAAACACACGTCAGCAGAAAAAGGAATTGTTACAAATTACACTACTAAAATACAAATTACTAAAACGTAAATTTTCCCCCTCCTAAAATCTAAAACTGCATACCCTAATCAACACAACCCTACAAGCAATTATTATAGCAACTGGCAAACTAATCGTTTTGATCGACAAAAACCTAAACCGACTGAATGCACAACAATACTAAACATCAATACTCATATATTAACCAAAGACAATTACAATTAGTTGTTTTAGTACATGAGAAAAATACTGAAGGGTTACAAACTATACATACCGGGGTATGACTCGAAAGAATTAGCCGTGATTCGTCATCTCTCAGTCTTTAATCTCGATGTTATGGAGCATATAAATGATCTAGAGATGGTTGGAATTGACGGGAGAACTCTAGTATGCTCTGAAAATGGCCTGGAAACTGATTAATGTCGAATAGGGTCATGAAAATATAATATAAATGAAAACCCTAACTTTCCCGTCTGTGCGGATCGCGGTGCGCGATGGGTCTCTCCCTGGTCCATCGGGTATCGCGATGGACCACGGTCAGCAACATCGCAATTCACAATGGTAACCCTTCAATCCCATCGCGTACCGCGACGGGACCCTTCATCAGCTGGAATCGTTTTTCGTCTCGTTTCGTGTGCTGGGAATCTCAGGTCTTCATCCCGTGCTCGTACATGACCTGAAATACAACAATCACGTATGAAGTACCGAAATTCCTAAAATAAACAACTAAAACAACTCAAATAGACACTCGTACTATGTACAAACCGACTAAACATCAATCACTCCCCTGTTAAAAAGCCTGCTACGTATTAAACGCCCCAACCCACAATAATAATAATAATGACCAAGGCCCAAAATTTTTTGAGTGTTGATCCAAGTAGTAATGCGACCACCTTCACACGTTCGTTTGGCCCACAGATTTTCCATCCACCCATTGTATTGGTCATTTTCTCATTCACACAACCCAGCAAGATAACATTAAGGACCACCTTACCCAGATCATCTTTTAACCATGTATTTTTGACCCAATAGTGACAAATCATTTTGCCATTAATCCCTCTAAGAGGGTGTTTGGGATTGTTTATTTTCATCAACTTATAACTTATTAACTTTTTGAAAAATAATAAGGTGTTTAGGATTGCTTATATTATGAGAGAAAAAGTTCCTAAAGTTACATTTTTGTAACTTATTAAGTTAATGAAAGCTATAAGGAGGTAAAATAAGGAATCCCAAACACCCCCTAACAGGCCCCAAAGTGTTAATCCTGAATTCCCCAAATCATGTTTAAGAATGACTCGAGAAAAGGTGTTTGTTCCACCCTTCTGGTTCACACTTCACGCACAGTTGGTTATTAATAGTTGTGTTGGTAATACCAGTTTCAAGTAATCTGCCTTTTTGTATCGACCCAAAAGGGCCACATCATCCCCTACTGTCTAACCCGTCACCCTAAATAACAACCCGACCCATCGTACAATTCCCTTAGATGGTGTTGTTTGAATTAAAATTAAAATTTTAATAATTTGTTGTTATACAATCTAGCCTTCAATGGTATAACTTGTCCCAGAATGCCCCGGTCATGGAATAATGATGTGGTGTTTTGTGACGTGGAGCCTACATGGCTGAGCCCCTCTCACGCTTACTAAACCGTTACACGTAGCCATAAGTGAATTTTAAAATGTTATTTTTTAATTTTAATCTTATATCTTTTATTAATTAAATGTTGGTTTAAATATATGTTGAATTTTAATATTTGGAATGAACTATTATCTTAGCATAAAAAGATACTCATATCCCCTTTTTAGCTTTTTCCTTTTTGTCTTCTACTCCAGAAAAATCCAATTACTCGTGTACATAATATATATTTATATAAACTATTATTACTCGTGTACACGACAGCTTGCTTTATTTATTTCTGGGTTTACTTTAGGCTAGGGACACTACACCGTATAAAATGTAAATTAAATAACCAATTAGTCTCGTTAAATAAACATTTTTATGTAAATCTATAATGTGTGTAAATTTTCTTTCATGCTATAAGAGCCTGTTTCTTTTTCCTTTCTAAAATTACCCATGAACATATTTTTGTTTTTAACAGCTAATTTGGATAACTGACGGTCCATTGGTATATCCGTTCATCTCCATTTCACAAGAGTACCGAATATCATCTTAATGAGGAAACCCATCATAGATGAGAAAACCTCTGGTCCAATTTGAAACCCCCTATTATTTATCACATGTAAGACTTGAAAACAAGACATCTCTTTTTAAAATTGAAGACTTTGATTGCCTCACATCAACCACTTGAACTAGGAATCTTTGGCACGTCAAACAATCTTATTCATTTTATTAATTAACTAGGATGGTGCCCGTGTTACACACGGGTAGAACATATTTAAAACGTAATATGAATGTGAATATTATAAATTTAGTAAAATACAAATGTCATATTTATATAAAAAAGGATACCTTTACATAATTATGAGACATTATTTAAATAGAAAATCATACAAATACTAACAAAGATAAATAAAAAGTTAAAACATCTTTATAACTTATAACATGAGAACAAAAAACACATATTAATTGAAAATTAACCGCCTAATTAAATTAACACCCAAAATGTCATGCCTCATATACAATAACTGAAATATAACAAAAATAAACATTGTGTAAATTTCAACACATATACATTAGAAAAAAAATAAACAATTAGTGATAAGGAAATTAATTAATAAAAAGAAAAACTTTACATATATATAATTGAAGAAAACATAACTTAATGGTGTTTATGTTTCCCAAAGCAATTTGGAACCAATAAAATGCCGAAACCTATGAGTATAACACCTCAAATTAGTGACAAATTCAAACAATACCCCAATTTAGTAAAATATATGTCACGATTAAAACATATTTAAAACGTAATATATATGTGTATATTATAAATTTAGTAAAATGCAAATGTTATATTTATATAAAAAAGGATACCTTTACATAAATTATGAGACATTGAATTGTTAATTTAATTCAAATACAAAACCATACAAATACTATAAAAAGTTAAAACATCTTTATAACTTATAACATGAGAACAAAAAACACATATTAATTGAAAGTTAACCGTCTAATTAAATCAACATCCAATATGTCATGTCTTATACACAATAACTGAAATATAACAAAAATAAACATTGTGCAAATTTCAATACGGATACATTAGAAAAAACAAACAATTAGTTATAACGAGATTAATTAATAAAAAGAAAAACTTTACATAGACATAATTGAAGAAAACATACCTTGATGGTGTTTGTGTTATCCAAAGCAATTTGGAACCAGTAAAACGCCAAAATCTATGATTACAACTGTCACACCCAGACTAGCACAATGCGGAAGCGTAAAACGGGAATGTAACAGACACCTCTGGTATCAACACATTGTTTATAAAGAAACATTACAAACTAATTTACAATATATTACAACTCATTGTTCTATCGTTGTTTTACAGTCTAGGTGATACAAACAAAACTGGTTCGTTAACTATACGTTCTTACTACTAACACCCTTGCCTCTATCCACATAGCATCAACCACACACCTTGAGCAAGTAACAGATCACCAAATCATTCCGATTTAGGTACACCTGAAAAGCAGTTTAAAACGTGTCAACTACTAGAGTTAGTGAGTTTCACGAGTTTCAAGAAAACAGTAATGAGTATTCACAAGTTAACACTTGTAATCATGAAATAAGTATGTATGTATGTAAATGATGTAATTATGCTAAGCTACAGTGAAGCCTTGACTGTATGTGCTGAGTGCATCCATTTCCCACGCTCAATCAACCACTGTGGCCCCTTTCCGCCCACAACATGCCCCAAGTAGCTATGTCTAACACTACATAGCGTGTTTTATAATTATGGTCATGTGCAAACGGGGTAAAGTCTCAGCAATACATGCAGGCTCCGTTTGGATTTGTCAAACCAATAGTACTATTCACAAGCCACCGGCTCGAAGTTAATCACTGTGTTAGTGGGGACTTTCATGTGTTAGCACTTAGATAATTCACATCAATACATGTTTCAGGTATGTATATGTAATCAAACATGCTTTTCACCCCAAAAGTTCGTAAAACTGTTTAAAGAGTGAGGTCATGAAACTCACGGTTTAGTAGATAATCAGTACTGTATCAGCTCGTTGTTTGTTCGGTCCGCTATAAGGAGTTCCTATAATCAATATTATAATAATATTAATATTTTAATATTATTATAATCTCAATACTAAACTGGGCTGTATAACTAATCTGGGTGTAGCTGGAACGCCCAGAAAGTGGCAATAGGTTTAGGTTGTAATGTTGTTCAATGTCTAATACTTAAAACCGAACTTGGCTCAGATTTCCGTTTTCCCAGCTGAGCCAAGTTGTTCGTTTACGCGTTCAGAAAACAGTTAAGGGAAAATAAGCTTGGGTAAATGTATTGGTTAACAAAATGATTAAGTTATAAAGAAAGATCACATACCGGGGTCCTGGATTAGCCACGGGGCCCGTTTCCGTTTATTCAGTTTGATTTGAGAAGAAACGCGCACAATCCACCCGGATTGTCCAGGTTTCTCATAGAAAAGTTCGTTTTTACTTAATTAGTCCAAAAATATGATTTTTGATCACTCTTGGTGTCTTGATATTCGCGCAGATTCGTTAATCGCGAACTTGCCGGTTTTTATAAAAACTAAATTTGTTTAATATTCAAATTAGCATAATTAATTAACCGTTAATTATTAAATTATGAAAATTTAGCCACTTATCAATTAAAATATGTAGATTTTTATAGAAATATTTCTGGAATTAGTTACTGATTTATTAATTTATAAAAATTCATTTTATCAGCTATTTTTCGCCTGAAAATCGTCCGTTTACCCCAAACAATTTCCAAAAATTCCACAAAAATTTCACAAAAATTCCTGAATGCTTAAATCATGTCCCAAATCAACCTGTATCAATTCCATAATGTAAAAAGCTCGTGCGATATTCTTTTCGGCCCAAATTCGGCTATAAAAATTCACACGAACGCATATAAACAAAGCATCTTTAGACTTCTCCAAATGATCCCAAAATTCATATGTGATCAAAATACATCAATATGAGTTCCCAGAAAAATTTCATAATTTTTGAAGTATTTTAGCTATTTTTCCCAAATAAACGTCCCAATTCGGTAATAAATTCGCCAAATATTCTCGGATGGTCTAAAAATTACCAAATTTAAAAAGGGACTCATTGAAATGGTCCCTGATGTTCCTGCAAAATTTCAAGGCCTAAAAATATGCACATAACAACCTTAACCTAAACAGCCCGTAAGCTAGTGTTTCGGCATTACCTTAGCGGGTTTGGCTCGTTTCCGGCTTTCTAACCAAGTTTTCAGGTTCCTGTGCTTCTATGCAAGCTAGATACAATTCCTATATCACAAACCAAGCAGGTTTCATCAATAGAACAACCCTTTAACTTAGGGTTTCGGCTAGTGCATAAAAACGAACTTTTGAACCGTAAAAACGCCGTTTCAACCCTTTAATCCGTGTTTATGGCCAAAAAGGATCATGATTCTGATTTTAAACTAGGTTTAACATCAAAGTATGTTTTTGAATGATTTTTGAGAGTTTTACATGGTTAACTATGATTTTTAACAATCAAGACATGTTTATATGTTGTTAAACGAGTTTAAACGAATCAAAGATCGATTAATCATAAGGTTTTTACCTAGTTTCTTGCCGGTTTTGGCTGTAGAAGAAGAGTTCCAGAAGTTGTGTTTGAAAATATGTGTAAAAATATCTCAAATCTAGTTTATATGTGAAAGGAAAAAAAAAGGGGTTGGGTGGCGGCTGCGGCCGGAAGCCCATGGGCCCATTTTGGCCTAACTTTCTGATTTCTCAAGCCCAAATACGAGAAGCCCGGTCCAAATTTAGTTCGGGTTCGGTTTTTGGCGCGAAAAACTTATCGGGTGCGTTAAACAGTGCGAAAACGAGTGTTTTTCGGCTAGTTTTGTGAAAAAATTATAAAAACATACTATATGTTTGTAAAAATCAAAAATATTTTCACGGATCGCTTAAAACATTTCAAGTAAGTGTTTGGTAAGTCTTTTTCGGCTTAACGGATGATACAACGCTTGGTTTGTAACTATCTTTCGCGTTTAAATCTATAGCGGGTAGTCAAACGAGCATGTTTTCGTTTAACTTGTTTGCTATCAAACTAAGGCCATATTACTAATATTTTAGCTTGTATAGATCGTATATCACTTATAGATGGTCCCCCGAGATATCTGGGTCATAACCCGACCCGTTCGGTTAATCGTTCGTTTGTTACGCAAAAGGCGTTTATTTGCTTAATCGGTAAATACGTATTGAGGTGTACCTTGTTTTGGCTCAAATGTCACAACAACACCTCAAATTAATTACAAATTCAAACAATACCCAATTTATATCCTAAATTACTGCAAAAATATTAATAATGAAACCCGTATTTGAATTAGTTACAAACTAAATATTTTGTTAATTAGATTGCATATATAAGTTGTTTCAAAAGACTTTGATTTTAATAACATCTATAAATAATTTTGAATGAATAGTAATGAAAGTTTTTATTCTATTTTGAGAAATATTTATTTTATAGTGAAACCGTTTAAAACTTAACGAGATAGTCAAACCTATAAAACAGACATTTATTTCAAAAATTTAAGAGTTTTGAAAGAGCATTTAAACAATTTGTAAGATATAAATATTTGTTTCTAAATTT
Source organism: Bidens hawaiensis (assembly GCF_021521415.1). Classification (NCBI taxonomy): domain Eukaryota; kingdom Viridiplantae; phylum Streptophyta; class Magnoliopsida; order Asterales; family Asteraceae; genus Bidens; species Bidens hawaiensis. Next base: position 15,840 of record NW_027494591.1, read on the forward strand.
ATAAATGTACTTGATTAGGTGTTTAAACTTTTAAACTTAACGTATTTAAATAAAGTCAGCTACTATAAAATGAAAGATTTAAAATTTTTAAAATGAATATAATTTTTTTTAATTTTTTTTGTGTATTGATTGATAAATGCTCGTTAAATAAATTACTATTATTTGACTAATATTATACCAAACAAAGAAATGTGTTAAATATAATAAACTAATATTTTAATTATTATAACAGTTAGGTTCTTATCCATATATAATAAGATTTTCAAATTTTAAATTGATAAGTCATAAAAATAAATTAATATTAGTGAAACTTGGAAAAAGGCGTATTATGAACAAAAAATCACAATATACAAACATAATTTTAACTAACAAACATATTAAACATCATATCGATTAACTGATAATTTAAAAAAAATCATACCTTTAAATCCTAAATAGATTAAAACATAAATCGATTAATAGGAATAGATTAAATATCAAATCTATTAACCGTTAGCATAAAAAATCATACAGTTAAACCTTAAATCCAATAACAGTGAATCAATTTGATGTTGTTTTTCACAAAAATCGATTAAATACTAAAATATAAATCATACCTGATAATTGCAAACGATGAACATATTTGATGTTGTTTGGATTATGAAATCGACAAATCATGAAGAACCGGTTATAGATGAGGTGAAGAATCTGGTTACAAACGATAGGGAGCATTATGATTTTTGAACGAAGCATGTACCTTTTAAAGAAGAAACGATGAACAATTTAAACCTGGTAAATTTTATGAGTTTTTAAATTCTAACAATAATTAGAATAATTAATATCATAATTACATTAATAAGTTACAAAAATATTAAAGTCAATATCATTGATTAAAATTTTATTGTGAATATGTGGAAATTAGATTTATGAAAGGTTGATGACATAGAAGCCTATGTGGATAACCTAGATGAAGGACATGTGAACAAAATTGTGTTGCTTTAATATATTAGTTAGATATTCATTAACGAAACTATTATAACCTTTTACGATACATTTATATATATGGCATTAAAAGTCAAAACAATTAAATGTTTATTCACTTTGGAATCAATAACCTGGAAGATATGACGAGGTTCTAATTTATAATGGTGTGAAATTTTGTTGATTGGTTTTTTTATCGTGCTTTGTTTTTGGTGTGAAATGTAAATGGTTGGATTAGTTCCTTGTTATGTCGTTTGATAATTAATAAATTTCTGTTGGTAGTTAAAATAAATAAATAAATCTAATTTGACATTGCAATTGGTATGCATTGGGAAGAGGAAGAAAGAGATGGTACATTGGCATGTGCATGAGTGTTGAGAATAAAGCACAAATATGAGTAAAGGACACATATGGCAAACCAGTCATTATTTTACATAGAGAGTAATGACGTGTTCGTTGCATTTACATTTATATCATCCTTTTATTACAAGCAATAGTGTAACAAGCCTCTAGATTTAAAACATCACCCATTTATGAATAAGTTTGATACATATTAGGATTAAGATATGATCAACAACATTAAACTTTGGTGAATCAAAGGTGATGATTAGCTCTATAGATGACATTCATATCGTACAATATTGCTTAAGAAAAACGAGAACTATGATTAGCGTATATAACAGTTTTGTTAGTTAACAGAGTTAGCTTAGTTTGTTAGTTTACCGTTAGTGGATTAGTTTGTTTTTATAGTTAGGTTGCATACGATCATTTTGAATGAGAATACAGCTTTTGTCCAGATTCATTTCTCTCAAAATATCGTAGTTAGACCTCTGAAGCTGCCAAGTGACTTCAAGGGATATCTAGCATGAACGAAGACGGATAGAGCAAACCTTTGTACACTTTAACATCAGCATACTAATTTATAATTATCCATTGTTGGGTATAGTACAAAGATTGTGTAGAGTGTTTGCACCATACACTTATAATAAATACGAGGTTCAAGTCCCATGAAGTATTAGAGGTATAAATTTAGTATTCTTAATTCGTTCATAATCAACTTAATTTTTGGGGTAGATGTTAATATCATAAGAAATAAATGTGTTCTTGTATATAATGATTTAAGAGAGAACATGCATTTAATCGGTTAAATCAAGTAATATCATTATATATAAAAGCATCTGCAAATTAAGCTAAAGTATTTTAAATGACTGACTTCTTGTCGTGTACATAAATAATAGCAATAACATGGTTGTTGGACATCACATCTTATAATCGGCCACCTCATTAAAGTAATACTAATTTAAACATATACAACCCTGAAGCCACAATCCCATACCTATATGACAACTTGCTAGTTCTAATATACATGTATATAATAATTTGTATTTGTTTATTTAAACTAATATTTTATTCAGCACGTTCCAACGGAACGTGTCGGTAAACACGGGCGTCGATAAACTCAAGCGTTATCGGTCTGAGCATTGAGTTCGTGAGTTGACGCGAATTCAAACATTTCGGTTATGCTCGTTATGGTATAGACACTATTGGTAAAACCTAAACGTTGAAACTCAGAAAATAAATTCATCAAAGTAGCATGTAAAAAAATTATCGTATAAACAACTAAAATATTCAACGTTAATTTTGTTGGTAAACTCGGGCGGTGGTAAAACCCAATCATTGCCGGTCCCGGGCATTAAGGCGGTAACTCGACACGAGTTCTGGGCTAAAAAATTGGGAAAAATATAAAAATTTAGGTGGATCAATGGGATAACGTCAGTTGGTAAACTCGGGTGTTGGTAAATCCCCGAGCATTGATGTTGTGAGTCTACACGAATTCGGTTAGTTTTCGTTATGCATGTTATGGAACCGAAATTAAAAAGCCAAAATGACAAGGACCAATTCGGTGCGGCCAAATGGCCCAATTGGGAGTTGGCGGCACCAAACTATAGGGTTGTTAGAGTTATATATATATATACTATGATAGAGCCCGTGTGATAAAACAAAATGGAATGTTGTGAATCTATACTAATTAAGAAAAAAATAAGACTAAAATCAATTCATCCTAGTTGAGTTGGTAAGCCTAGGGGTGTTCAAAAAAATCCGGATCCGAAACCGAACCCGAAATATCCGAATTATTCGAAATTTCGGATATCCGAAAACCGGATAATCCGAATTTTCGGATTCGGGTTTGGATGTCGATTTCTAAAAAAATCGGATAATCAGATTATCCGATATCCGAAAACTAAAAAACAATAAAAATAATTAATATATGTTATAATTTATAACTTAAGTTTAGGGTTTCCCTTCCATTATAAATTCTCTATTTTCCATATTATTTTTGGTTGTTTGAATTTATCCATGAATTTCTTGAATGTTTTTTTATCTTAATGTTGGAAACTTAGAAAATCGAACACAAGCTTAGATTTAATATATGCTTAAACGATTTCCTTTTTTTAATCCGGATTATCCGTTTCAATAACCGAATCCGTATCCGAAATTTCGGATATCCGAAAATCGGATATCCGAAATTTCGGATACAGGTTTGGATATGAATATTCAATATCCGAACTTTTCGGATATCCGAAAACCGGATAATCCGGTCTTGAACACCCCTAGGTAAGCCACAAACATTTTAAAAGTATGGTAGTGAGTTTGATTCTCACCAATAACATATTTTTTCATTTTATCATTCATTAAGGGAAAATTGTAAAAATGAAATTTGTACTTGACAGTGTATGTGAATGGTTTAATTGAATGACATGTGGAAAATTGTGTTGTTTTAATAATATAGATAGATAATACGTTTTAATAAAATTTATATTAGTTAATGTAAGGTTGGGTGGACGAGTTTGTTGCAAAATCTCATTCTCCTCATGTATTGACTTGTTTCTTTCCTGGTTAGCGGTTTGCTAACCAAGATGTTTTTTTGTTTTATAAAGCTGCCTTTCAAAAAATAATATATATGTTTTTATAAAATTTATAGGGTTGTTAAAGTTATTACGTAAAAGGCCCCTTTACATCAACATTGTTTGCATTATATGCAAAAGCTATAAGATAAATTGTTTAAAAACAAGATTTTTATATATAAAAGCAATTCTTTTATAAGTTTTTGCATGTAAAACTTTTAGTTACTTCTTTCTTCAGTTTTTAATGGTTTCTTAATAAACTCACCTCTATCTATATGTGTAAACTAGATTTTTTTTTCCCGTATTACGAGGGTTGTTTTACATTATTCGTTTTTAATATTTACATATGTGTATTTGGATTTTAATTTTAGTTATTGTAAGAAAGTTAATAATTAATATACTTGAAGAGGTTTGATGATAAAATGGTTTCACAAATAAATGATATGGTTATAATCCGGTTTAAAAACTATCTGGGTTTAGTGATACTCATTACCTGTTTATTTTCTTTATTATAAAATTGTTTCTTAAATATAAATAATATCTATTTTTTAAAATAAAATAGGATATTAATTTTTAGTATATCCCTATTTTATAGGATTTTCATATAAAATATTTTATGAGATTAATTTTTAATATAATGAGATGTTATAACCCGTTTTAGAGCTATCTGGGTTTGGTGAGACCTTTACCCGTGAATTCGAGTCAAATGCGTGAGAAACCTTCATTTACAAATAAAGCAATCTGATGGCTTGAGAGAATGGTTGTTTTACATTTTTAGTTTTTTAATATTTATTTCTTGGATTTTAATTTTTCTTTATTGTAAGAAAGTTAATAATATACTTAGGGTTTGATGATGAAAGAATTTCATAAATAAATGATATATTATAGCCCGTTTAAAAGCTATATGGATTTGGTGACCCACGACCCGCTTATGTTTTTTTACTATAAAATTGTTTATTAATTATAAATATATATTTTTTAAAAATTGGATATTAAATTTTAGTATATCCCTATTTTATAGGATTTTCATATCAAATAATTGGTAAGATTAATTTTTAATTTAATGAGATGTTATAACTCATTTAAGAGCTATTTGGTTTTGATAAGACCCATATTCATAAATTTGGGTTAAATCAATGAGAGGTCTTCGTTTAAAAATTAAGCAATCTTGTGGCTTCCATAAAAGCGGATAGCGACCACATCGCGACACGTAGGATTTTAGGGTTTTTTTTTATATATATTATAGATACATCACACACTCATAAATTACATCAATATTTTTGTAAAAAAAAAGGAAACTAACTCTCACTATTTGAAAAAGTAAGGCTTATTTACAAACACAAAAGTAACGTCGGGCTAAAACCTTTTGGTTTCTAAAGTATATAATAACTAGTTTTTAACCTGGCGAATTGTACCGGGCAGGTTGGTAAATCCGAACGTTGGTAAGATACAAGCATTACCGGTCCTAAGTGTTGAGGCGGTAAGTCAACGTGAATTCAGTCAGTTTTTGTTACATGCGTTATTGTACGGAAACTAAAACAAAAAAAAGTTATAAAAATTGAGATGCAACATTGAGATAGCGTTGGTCGGTGAAACTCGAGCGTTGGTAAAACCCGAGCGTTGTTGGTCCCAGGCGGCGAGTCTATGCAAAGTTGGTTGGGTTTTTCACGTTCGTTATTAAACCGGACTAAAAAAGAAGAATTGTCATTCGGTCAGTTTTGTTACGGTACCATAACTAAAACAAAACGCGCTAAGCTACGCAAATTATGTCAGTTTTTATCACATCCGTTACGGTATATTGGTATTGGAACTAAACTAATAAAAAACAAACATAACAAAGATAATTAGAAATATAATTATTAGTTTAAAACAAAAAAAAAACAAAACCTCGTCGAATAGAATGTTACCAAATAGACCAATTATAGTTCATGGTCGCCAAACTTCTCTTTTATATATATTAATAATTATATATAAAAGTATGATATATTAATGTTAAAACTCAATCACATCAATAGAAGTTTCCGTGAACACTTCTAAAACAATCCAATTCTACTTTATACATATTTACTATATTTTTATAATAAATAAATTTATAAACTTCATTATAAATAAAACTAGTTTTATAACATGTGTGATGCACGGGATGCCTAAAAGAAATACAATTTATAAACTATAGAAATTAAATGATTAAAATTAAAAAAAAACCTGTATTTATCAAATTAAATGGTTTGATAATTCAATTATATTTTCTAACGGAATATTCATACGAATACGTGGTTTATTTTCACGCAATTTCTTCATAATCATAAAAGTGATGCACGTAGTGATTTTATAAGTTTTAATTATTTTTTTAATGGAATATCGAATTCTAACAAAAGATTATAAGATATTTTATTATGAATGACACAAAAAAACATCATATATATAATTGGCATAAGTAAAACAAGCTTTTATATTACAGTTTCGAAAGATATGGATGAAAACTCCATGGATCCATGCGGTTGATTTAATAATGTGAGAATAAAATTGTTATTCATTCATAATTTCTTCTTATTAATATCATCTTAAACCTATAAATATTGTTTATTAAATTTTATCACATTTATCTCCCACACTCAAAAGTGTATATAAAGTTATTAATTAAGGCATATCTAATTTATAAAAAATATAAATATTTTGATTGTATTGACATAAATATCTTCATAATTTTAATCCATATAATTTAGGTAATTACTTATTTGATTAAAGAATGAATTAATATGTTTTGATTACACTGACATAAACTTGTTTTTATTAAAAATGGGAAATTTAGACTAGATATATTTTTTTTATTAGAATAGGTAGATATAATTTTATCAAACATCATGGCATATTCAAGGTACACTATAATACTTCTAATAACATACTACGCGTGTTATCAAACATCATGGCATATTCAAGCTTTATTACATTATTTGACTTAGGTATGTGGCTGTCATCCCGAAGGAAAGAGAGGTATCGAAGACAGGTCATCCTCTTGTATATCGTCTGGTATGGGTAAAATGGGTTCTCGCAAGATACCGTCTCTCACATCCTCCATTCGCATTTCCTTCTTTGTTTCTACTAACTCCGTCACCACCACATTATTGTCCATACCAATTTCACCGTCTTTCTATACCTCACTCTCTCTTCTGGTCACATCTTCATATCAATTAATCATTTTGTGCGCTGCATGAGTCCGCACCTCTCACCCTTATAAAACAAGGACTTGCTTTGAATTATACATTGCCAAAGGGGTTTTACTTTTACCCTGCATTACTTGAGATGATTTTAATTTATATTTTCTAAGGTTTTATGGTCATGATTAATATTTTTCAAGTATTTTACAATTTATGCTAATTGATGAAAACATGAATTTATAACTTTATCTGGTTGTGTTATTCCATACTGGGTAGTCCAAGCCCACCATCTCCTGTTTCGAGAAAACCCCGTTGCTCAAAGGCCTACTGCGATAAACCGGTTGAGATCAGATTCTAACTTGAGACTATACGACCTTCAACTCAAATATTCACTTTTTCAATAATAGTTGAACTAAAACTCATCAGCTAATTTTTTACATTGTTTACTGTAGATTTAACAAATACTCATGTAACCTTTCATTTAACGGCCAAGTAACCCTATCTAGCTTTACAATATTTTATAACTAGTTTTTGAACCCGTGTATTACACGAGATTTGTCAAATAATAAAAATTAGTAAAGTTCGTTATTTGAAATAAAGACACAAAATTAAATGAAAAAAATAATGAAATATATAGTACAAACAATAAGAAGTCTAGAATCTTAATTTTACAAATAAGAGAAAATCTTTTTATATGGAACATTTGTAGTTTTATCATAATCAAGGTTGTAAAAGTCGTTAGGCGGTCCTAGGCGGTTGATTGGGGAGTTGCGAGTACTCGGGAGTAGTCGGGGATTACTCGGAAAATACCTAAGGAGTACTCGGCCGAGGCGAGGAGTACTCGATCTAGGAGGGGAGTAATCGGGGAGTACTCGGCCGCCTACTCGGGAGTTTTACAATATTGATCATAAGTATGTACTATTTAGTACTATTAGGACTATAAACATAATCAACATTTTTTATTTTATGTTTTTACTTCTGTATCTTTTTTTTGTTTGTTTCAAACAATTAATTTTATTAATTTAAACATTGACAAATCTCGTGTATGACACAAGTTCTAGAGCTAGATGAAATAAACAAATGATAAGATAAATTTATTTAGGTTTACATTCATTGCCTAATTTTCCTCCTAATTATCTAAGTTATAACCCTTTTGACAAAATGGTTTTGCCCATGATTCATGGATAGCTATAATGAATAAGATGAGAGATTAGAAAATTAAAAATAAATTTAGACTAGGATTAAATATAATCAGAACACCCAAGCATTGGTATTTTTGTTTATTTACAAGAGTAAGATTTATAACCGTCAAAAGGCATTTATTACTAAACTTAATTCATTAAATGTTTATCGGTTGACTTTGGATTCCAATATGTTATTTTACTGTTTGTAGGTGTAACTGACTTTTATTATAAAAGGGGCTTTTATGCCAACTTTCAAGTTCAACTATCAGATTTTTTATTCTTTTTATTATCAATCTATTTTCCCCTAATGAATTAAACTAATAGGACGTGAACCTAAATTACCAAAACATTGTTAAACTTATCGACATGTCAATTTTGAAATAATCCAGTTAATATAATTAAAATGAATCCGTTTAGGGTGAAAATACATGTCCAAAAATTCATTAAGTTTTTGGTGTGACAGTTAATGAAATTCTCCACCGTTTAGAAAAAATACAATTAAAATGATTTACTCTAAAATTATTTTTTAATGGCTAAACTACTCCAAAAGAACAGTTACTTCGATGTCATGTTTGAACTATGATCTTCGTCTCCAAAGATAAGAATCGTTATCATTCAGCCAATTTAAGTGTTAATTGGAACAAATATTAATTATGTTACAACCAACGTGTTAATGAAGTATTTTAAAATCTTAAATGTATGTTCCCCATCAATAGGTGGATAGAGATATAGTAGCTTTAGGTCAGTATTTATTTTTGTGATTAAAGAAGCCATTTAAAACTCTTTCATACATTAACATATACTTCAATTCTATGCCTTTCTGACGTTTTCATTATTTTATCTCCTAGTCTACCTAAACTTTTCTTAACGGCTGCAATTTTATTATTGTGACAAAAACTTGCAACAAGAAGCCATAAGCCAGACAAACATATCTTAAGGTTAAGGTGGAATATTAAGAGGAAATACAATAAAATAAAATGACCATGTATCGAAACATTCCTAGCTGTGGACGTTTTTGGATTAATGGAAAAGAGAGAACAGCGTGAAGGATGTGACAATGATACAAATGTGGCGCACTTTAAAACTTCCAACTTTGATCGATTGTAAATGATGGATGATGCCTGTCCGTCGTCTAGTGTGATGCAGGTCTTATCGTTTCGTTATGAAAACAATGAAACTTTTTATTAACAATAAGAATCAATTATGTTCAATTAGAGGAATTATATGACACAACTACGAATGAATAAACCACCAGCCTTAATCATTACCAAAACAACAATCTTTATAACAATTCAATGCATAAAACAACCCCAAGTCAGTAGTCTATCATGACAATTACAAATTAACAATAGTTATCAAAAAAGTTATTTACAATTGAGGGCTAATGAGCAGTGATGATAGAACTATTAAACTTTATTTAGTTACTTCAATAATTTCATGCATAATAATCATCACATTAGTAACAACTTCAACATAATCTAGATAACAAAGTATTTAGCCCATAAGACTTGCTACAAAAATCATAAGTACTTGAAATAGTTATACAAAACATGATTAAATATAGAATTCAAACCACTAGCAAGCACGGAATTGAAGGATGAATGGATGGATCTTTGTGTTGTTGGCTCCAAGAATCTACTTTAAAAATGCATCGACAATTTGAGAGAGAATCCTCAAAGCTTTCATCCCCTGAAATGAAAAAAATAAAAGGCTATACAAGCTATAAGTCAAATTGCATGGTCGCGCACCTGAAAGCAATGTCGTTTTCGATAGTACTCTCATTGTTCACTCTAGTATTCCTCTATGCTTGGCACTTTGCATTTGATATTGGCCTCTATTTAATACCTAGATAAACAAGTAACAATTGAAAATATTTCCAAACAGTCTCTTGACGTATCACATATTTGGATTCTAGAATGCCAATGTTTTTCTCATACTCGTCTCTATAACTGTCACAAAATAAATTTTTGATCAACTCTTTTTGTCTCTAAAAAAGGCCAGAATAATACCTAGCCTATAATAATAACCAATAAATAATAACTAAGTTTTATTTCATTCCTCTACACTCATTCCGCATCACTTTTAATAATACCTAGCCTATAATAATAACCAAGTTTTATAATTATTTCATGTAAATCAATTAATTTCAGTCATTTATAAAAAAGTTCCACAATGATAAACTCTCTTGTGTGTTTTTATTTGCTTAAAATATGTCATTATTACTACCTTATTTATATTTATTATCATTATTATTATGAATTTAACTATTGTTACAACTCCAATAATTAATTTATAGGGTTGAAGTCAAGTTAGCCAAATGAAGATTTAGTTGGATTTAATCTATTTGTTAAGTTCAAAAAGATATTCAAGATCTCGTCACTCGTTTTCATTTTCATTTTCATTTTCAATGCATCATATTATTTATTATTATATTAAATTATTATATCAAATTATTATATCATATCATATTTTAACTGGCTGATATTATCCATGCCTTCACTTCCATGAATAACAATAATAATAGTACAGCAGGAGAACTCATCTGCACACAACTCAACCACTTTCTTCTCTTCAATGGAAAACCCAACAACCACCACCAGTTCACCGGAATTCGAATTCTGGAAGGTCAGAAACCCATCTTCCCAACAACCCACCCTCCACTCCGCCGACCAATTGTTCTCCGACGGCGTCCTCCTCCCCCTCCGCCTCCTCACCATCGACGACCCACCGGATATTACCACCACCACCACTTCACCGGTCAACATTAACCCACCTCCAGTTACCCAAGATACAGATAAAAAAATAACTTTTACTGCTTCTAAACGATGGAAAGATATTTTTAAGAAAAACCCAGAAAGTAAAGACGCGGAAAAAAAGAAGAAAAAGAATTCCGGCGCCGGCGGTGGTTCCGGCGGAGTTGGGACGGGTACGGCGGAGTTGAATATTAATTTATGGCCGTTTTCAAGAAGCAGATCGGCGGGGAACACCGGAAGCCGGCAGCGGACGGTGGCCGGTAACCGGAAAGTAAGCAGTGCGCCGTGTTCCCGGAGTAATTCCACCGGCGATAAGTACCGGAAGTGGCCCAGCAGCCCGGCCCGACCCGGTGTTCATTTGGGTCGGAGCAGTCCGGTTTGGCAAGCTAAACGGTTCGGGCAGAGCCGAAGCTTACACGATAACCTTGTTCGGAACACTGCCAAAAATTCAACCGCCGGAGCAAAGGGTAAGGTGTTGAACGTTAATGTTCCGACCTGTATTGGTTACCGGCAACGGATGAGTTGTCAGAGTGATGTGAGTAAAGAGATTAACGGTGGATGTGTGGCCGGTGGGAAGGGTGATGTGACGCCTGTGAATGCCGCCGGTGACGGTGGAGCTACCGGATTGTTTAATTTGAGGAGCTTGTTTACGAAGAAAGTGTTTTGACTTCATGTTTTTAATTTTATTTTAATTATTTTTAATTTTTGGGATTGTTAGATTTCCCTTTTTTTTTCTTTTGATTTTAATGTGTAAAATATTTAATGGAAAATTGAAAGTAGCTTTGTAACGTGTCAGAATGTGTCTCTTTCTACTTTATATTCTACTTTTTGGATCAGTATGTATGTCATAGCTTACGACTTTTAACTAAATAAAGTATACTATTTGTATTTCACCTCGAAAACATATATTATTTATTAGGCTAAGGGGCGTGGGGGCTCTAATGGGGCGCGAGTGGGGGCTCCAGCCAATAATATTGTGACGTGTGGCAGAGAGAGAAACTGGATAAGGGGGGTGTTGGAGCCCCCGTTGGAGCCCCTGGCCCTGGTGTGGAGGGGCTCCAGCAGGGGCTCCAGCGGATTTTTTTTTTATTTTTTTATAAATATATTCAAAAAACGTATTATTAAAAAATCTCATAAATTATTAAAAAAAACACACATTAAAAAAAAATACATTAATATCTAAAAATAAAATAAAAATAAAAGTACTAAAAAAAACATTATTCTTATTCTTCGGCTTGGTCTTCTTCGATCAACCTCTTTCGGATACGTTCCTTTTGCTTTTCCATCAGCATTTGATCGACCGGATTTAGGTTACTGAAATCTCTAGTAAGGAAGTCCAAATCTCTCATTCGACTTTTTTCCTTTTTGTCATTAGAGACCACCTCCATGGTTTTGTTGAATTTATTGAGGGATTCAACAAGATCGACGATGTTTACGGCTTCCCCCTCAGCCGGTTTTTTCCCCTTGGCGTCCCTTCCCAATGGCCGCCTCCTCGGCGGTGAAGACGTTTCCCCTCCCGCAATGTTTAGGTCGAATCCAACGCGGCAATCCGACCCGGCGGAAGTGCTATACGCTCTAGACGAACTAGTTTTAGTCCGTTTCGGCCCTACTTCCGCATCAAGGTCCGGCGCCACCAGCTCAACCCACTTGGAACACCTTTTCAACCTCTCCCACAACTTTAAATCGTCCCACGTCTTCACCATCCCATACCTCCGCAAACACTCCTGCCTCCACTCTTCGACCGTGAAATTGTAAACCGCCAAATCATCACTGCCACTTGGTCTCATACGACCGGCGTTCCTGTTGAAAAGATTAGTAAACAAGCCGACAAATTTTCTGATTTCGGACCACCGACCCGAAATCATATCGGCGTTTCGCTCTGTACTCCCAACGAGCGTATAGAACTTCTCCCTAACCTTTGTCCAAAAAACCTTGCTTTTTTGGTAGTCGGCTGCAAAATGAATAATTAAATTAGATTTCCAGTTAACGTTTTTATTTAACTTTTTTATAAAAAATCATTTTTAAAAACGTTAAAACAATTACCGCAACGCCGATCCTCAGAAATGACTATCCAAGCCCGACACAAGGCTTCCTTCTCATCCGTTGACCATGGAGTGGTTTTCCGTTTCGTCCTCGGAGTCGAAGCCGGTCCCGGCCCGTCCGTTGCAAGTTGTTTTTTCCGGTGGACGCGTCTTCTTGCTCCCGTAGCATCACCGTGTGATTCTTGTGTCTCTGGAACAACAAAGTTAGGAGACGGTTGTATGTTGGATGGTTGAAAGCCGGATGTTTCTTGCGGCCCCGAATAAAACATCGGATGGTCTGGTGACGACCATAAATCGTCGTCAATATAATCTGAATCTAGGTTTGGGTACCAATTTTCAGACATTTTTGGGTATTATATAGGAGTTTGGGATATTATATAGGAGTTTGTAAGGTGAAATTGTGTTTTGATATGGTTGAAATGGGAGTAATTTGGGGTATTATATAGAGGTTTTTAAGGTTTTTTTTTTTAAATATTGGAGCTCAACGGCTCTTTCCTGCCTCCACAACGGCTCTTTCTCTCTCTTCTCCCGCGACCACACTAACGCCTGCCTGGGGGCTCGCGCTAGCGCCCCGGTTCGCGCCCCGGTGGTGTGGGGTTAGCGCATGGGGGCGCGAGCAGAGGGGCTCCCGCGCCCAGGTTAGCGCCCCACACCCCTCAGCCTTAGGCTGAGGGGTGTGGGGGGCTCTAATGGGGGCGCGAGTGGGGGCTCCAGCCAATAATATTGTGACGTGTGGCAGAGAGAGAAACTGGATAAGGGGGGTGTTGGAGCCCCTGGCCCTGGTGTGGAGGGGCTCCCAGCAGGGGCTCCAGCGGATATTTTTTTTTATTTTTTTATAAATATATTCAAAAAACGTATTATTTAAAAATCTCATAAATTATTAAAAAAAACACACATTAAAAAAAATACATTAATATCTAAAAATAAAATAAAAATAAAAGTACTAAAAAAAACATTATTCTTATTCTTCGGCTTGGTCTTCTTCGATCAACCTCTTTCGGATACGTTCCTTTTGCTTTTCCATCAGCATTTGATCGACCGGATTTAGGTTACTGAAGTCTCTAGTAAGGAAGTCCAAATCTCTCATTCGACTTTTTTCCTTTTTGTCATTAGAGACCACCTCCATGGTTTTGTTGAATTTATTGAGGGATTCAACAAGATCGACGATGTTTACGGCTTCCCCCTAAGCCGGTTTTTTCCCCTTGGCGTCCCTTCCCAATGGCCGCCTCCTCGGCGGTGAAGACGTTTCCTCCCCCGCAATGTTTAGGTCGAATCCAACGCGGCAATCCGACCCGGCGGAAGTGCTATACGCTCCAGACGAACTAGTTTTAGTCCGTTTCGGCCCTACTTCCGTATCAAGGTCCGGCGCCACTAGCTCAACCCACTTGGAACACCTTTTCAACCTCTCCCACAACTTTAAATCGTCCCACGTCTTCACCATCCCATACCTCCGCAAACACTCCTGCCTCCACTCTTCGACCGTGAAATTGTAAACCGCCAAATCATCACTGCCACTTGGTCTCATACGACCTGCGTTCCTGTTGAAAAGATTAGTAAACAAGTCGACAAATTTTCTGATTTCGGACCACCGACCCGAAATCATATCGGCGTTTCGCTCTGTACTCTCAACGAGCGTATAGAACGTCTCCCTAACCTTTGTCCAAAAAACCTTGCTTTTTTGGTAGTCGGCTGCAAAATGAATAATTAAATTAGATTTCCAGTTAACTTATTTATTTAACTTTTTTATTAAAAATCATTTTTAAAAACGTTAAAACAATTACCGCAACGACGATCCTCAGAAATGACCATCCAAGCCCGACACAAGGCTTCCTTCTCATCCGATGACCACGGAGTGGTTTTCCGTTTCGTCCTCGGAGTCGAAGCCGGTCCCGGCCCGTCCGTTGCAAGTTGTTTTTTCCGGTGGACGCGTCTTCTTGCTCCCGTAGCATCACCGTGTGATTCTTGTGTCTCTGGAACAACAAAGTTTGGAGACGGTTGTATGTTGGATGGTTGAAAGCCGGATGTTTCTTGCGGCCCCGAATAAAACATCGGTTGGTCTGGTGACGACCATAAATCGTCTTCAATATAATCTGAATCTAGGTTTGGGTACCAATTTCCAGACATTTTTGGGTATTATATAGGAGTTTGGGATATTATATAGGAGTTTGTAAGGTGAAATTGTGTTTTGATATGGTTGAAATGGGAGTAATTTTGGGTATTATATAGAGGTTTTTAAGGTTTTTTTTTTAAAAATATTGGAGCTCAACGGCTCTTTCCTGCCTCCACAACGGCTCTTTCTCTCTCTTCTCCCGCGACCTAACTCACGCCTGCTAGGGGCTCGCGCCCCGGTGGTGTGGGGTTAGCGCCTGGGGGCGCGAGCGGAGGGGCTCCCGCGCCCAGGTTAGCGCCCCACACCCCTCAGCCTTACAAACAGTTGATTATAAACTATTATTATTATTATTATATTTTTTTTAGAATAGTAACATTCTACATTATGACTGGTTGGTCGTAGGTTAGCTTACGGCCGATCCTGATTTGGAACCCCATAAATTTCTACTTAAGGGCACACTCCTTGGTTCCCGGGTCCTCCCCGCATCCTTGGAGGAAACTTCCCCTTGATGTCACTTGATACCATTTGTGTCGTCACAAGAGTCTAAACCCTTCGACGTAACATTGGTAGTATGAAATCCACCCTTTGGTTCAAATTCGAACAGACATCATTCTGAAGGAAGCCTAGTCCTAATCTTCATTGCCATAACCAACGAGGCTAAAAGGTTTATTAAAAATATTATTTTATAAATAAAGCATAATAGCTTGCTTAGAAAATACATAGTATTTATTAAAATATTCAAGTAACATTACATAGCTTGTGTGGTTGAGGGTTGAAAAAGAGTGAAGACACATTGTAGTAACTAACCGTTAATAATAGAAGAAAGCCAACAAATTTTCTATGAGATAACATCAACGTGAGTTTTACATGCTTCATAAACATGTCAAATATCATGAAAACGACTCTCAACCTAACTTCTTTCTTTTTTTCTTCTTTTTTTTCTTAAACTTTGAACTACCAATATCTTTTCCTATATGAAGAGGTAGGTCCCAGCAGAGCCCAGTTGGACCCGCAAGACTCGCCTTGAATAGGGACGTCTGCGCAAAGACCCGCAAGACTCACCTTGAAGAGACGTCTGCGCAAAGACCAACTGGTTCCGCAGGATCCACCATGCTTAGAGATGAAGACCTTACGCGCAATACGACCAGCTGTTCCCGCAGGAAAAGCCTCCCAATGGTGAAGTAGCCCGCCTGTTCCCGCTGCTGCGGCTACAAGCCATCAGGGAAGGCTACCCGCACTAACAGCAAGGCTACACGCACAAGGCACTAACTCTCAAATAATTCAGTAATGTTACCTGAAGAAGGAATGAGCAAGCCGGGAATACTCCCGCCCAAAGCCGGGAATACTCCCGCCCAAATGAGCCAGTCCGTACGCTACTGGAGGATCTTTTGTACTGTACCTGCCAAGGTATGGACAAAAGATCTGACCAAAGCAGCGACAGCTCACTGACAACAGTACGACGAGGAGCACGCTCTAGTACTTAATGTCACTATCAGCCGCTGCCTACTCACCAACCCCTGTCGTGGCACATGCATAGCCTGCAGTTGGTGGAAAAGGTATAGTACACAGCCGGCCTTGTTACTATCAGCCGCTGCCTACCCACCAACCACTAGCATGGCACGTGCGTAGCCCACAGTTGGTAGAAAAGGAATATTATACAGCTGGCTGTACCTGCTTGGAAACCTACCTTCGGCTATAAATACTCCAACACCTTGGAACGGTATGATCATCTTATATCTTCATATATTATCTGATATCTGCTCTAGCTATTTCTCTTAATATACACTTATATTCAAGAGCAATCTAGTCTAATTCTTACGCCGGAGGGTGGTCACAAGGAGGTACCCCCCCTTCTCAGTGACGAGCTCACGGTGTCTGTTTTGCAGGTCATCAGAAGAATAACCATCTTTGCCGGACCTAACCCTTGTGGGAAACATCTACTTGGCCCCCAGATTATCCGTAATCTGCCCGGGATCGATTAGTGTTTCTTCACTAAACCTGTATTTCACTTCATATTTCAAGTGAGATAAAAACCCATAACCTTTTAATTGAGAGACATACACATTTACTATTAAACCAAGCTAGTGGTTGTTTTAACCTAACTTCATTATATTAAACTCTATACATTTATCTAGAATGTATTTAATTGTGAACATAAAGCATAAAAAAAAAGAAGAAAGAAAATTGGATTTTATTAATCCAAACAATTAACTAGTTGCCAATAATAATCCCCATGTAACAATGTAACCGGTGGTAATTCAAACTTTTAGTTTTCTTACCAATAACAATCCCAGTTAAATAAATGGTTAGCAATTTTAAATTTGGATGATGTGGCGATTACTTGATGGGTGAGTTGGTCTTTTTGATTTTATTTAAACCAAATAATATATTAAGGGTCCTGCTAGTGACACCTACCACACCACTTTATACGACGCGTATAGGGCTATACGCAGAGTATTAGGGTACGGTTTGACGTCCTAGCCTGGCTCTGTCATAGGGTTGTCGGATCGTACCCAAATACGTTGCGTATAGCCCTATACGCGGCGTATCGGGTTTTGTATATTAGTGGAGCCCGGCTCCCTCCCCTCCCTCTCCACCATTTGTTTTTTACTTTTTTTTTCCATAACCCTCGCCCTCACCCTCACCTCTTCATTCAACTAATACCAACAACCATATATGTTTCCGGCGACGGACGAGGAGATGCCGGACGGTACTAACGGTCAGTCGGAGTTAAACCAGGTTTCATTTTATCTTTATTTAGTACATGTTAGGACATAGTTGTAGATTTTAAGACAGATATTTGGTGAATGGTTTACTTTTGAAATTTGTCTAGGCACCGACCGTTTTACGGTAACCCTAGTTCGTCGAGCCTCCCAAACTTAAAATAGATTTCCCGTACTGTTACCGTTATTATTAAAATTTTTATTATATTATTACTATTAAAATATTAATATTATTATTAAGATATTATTGTTATGAAAATATTATTGTTAATAAAATAAAATACTATTATTGTATTTATTAAAATACTATTAGTCCTATTAAAATAATAATTTTAAAATACTATTTAAATAATAATTATTATTATTAAAATAATAATATGAAAATGCTATTATAATATTAATTATTATATTATTATTATTTTTATTCTAAACATATAATTGTTAGTATTAAAGCATTAATTTTTATATTATTATTAGTACTAAAATATTATTATTATCAGGTATCTGATGTACCTTAGAGATTCAGATGCCGGGGTTAGGCGGCGACGCCAGACGTTCAGAGGTATGTGCGTATAATATAATATAATATAATAATATTATTTTATTATTATATTATATTATGTTATATTGTATTATATCAAACGGGTGTTGGTTAGGTAAGTGAGTTTTTCTAGAAAAACCCACCAGCGTTGTCTTATTATGGTTTTTTTTTCTTTTTTTTGTTTCTTTTATTTTTTTTATTATTAATGTTATTTATGATTATTATTAATATTAATATTAATATTATTTACTTATCAATCACATATTATTATTCAAAATTCGATAACGGGCGTTCAGTAGCAGGACTTATTTGGGAAAAGTGACAGTGCGAGACGAACTTTTAAATTATTGGCTGGTTTCGTTATGGGCATCTTGAATTAGTTACAGTGGCTTACTTGAGAAAACTGGCATTTCCAAACGAACTTTCAATTTCTTGGCTGCTTTCGTTATCGACATCTCAAATCTGGCTCTTCGATTTTTTCGAACTCCAACGGTCTTGACCGACGGTCACCACCGACAACCATAGTTGTGTTCACTCAAACACATATCAGTCGTCACTATGCTTAAGCTTAGGCTTGTTGCTAGTTTTATTTTTAGTTGAGGGTATTCTAAGTTGATCATGTTGCGTATATTAAAGAATTATCAACTTATATATATACGTATATATATATCGTAGATGTGCAGTATAAGAATTCATTGCGCCGACATAACCAGCAACAGATCAAGATACTAGTTTGATGAGTTTGAATTTCTCGGATCCGCGGTGTCCGCTAACGGCAGCGAGAACGGGAGCCCCTATTTTGGATAGATAGGTGGAAATTCGGTCATTGCTCCAACATAACGAGCACCAGATTGAGATATTAGTTCGGACTTAGCTGAACCGGTTGACACGTATGCAGACGTGGATTTAGGGGTCGGTGTTGACGCGGATATTAACAAGTTTGTTTACAGCATTCGTTGACACGTTTGCATAATACACAATGAAAGCACAAACTCAAACAACAATCCATACAATAGCAATTGTCCTCGTTATTTTTCTCTACTTCTTGTTTGACTGGTCGTTTAAGAGAATTGCTATTGTATGGATTGTTGTTTGAGTTTGTGCTTTCATTGTGTATTATGCAAACGTGTTAATATCAGCGTCAACACCGACCCTAAATCCACGTCAGCATACGTGTCATTCGGTTCAGGTAAGTTCGGGCTAATATCTCAGTGGTGCTCGTTGAGCTGGAGTATGATCGAATTTCCACTTATCTGTCCAAGTATGGGCTCACGTTCTCGCTGCCGTTAACGGATACCGTGGGTCCGAGAGATTCAAACTAATCAAACTAGCGTCTGGATCTGCTGCTGGTTATGTAGGCGCAATGAATTCTTATAACGCACATCTACTATATATGTATACGTATCTATATACGCCGATAATTCTTTAATATACGCAACATGACCAACTTAGAATACCCACAACTAAAAATAAAACTAATAACAAGCCTAAGCTTAAGCTTAGTGACGACTGATATGTGTTTGAGTGAACACAACTACGGTTGCGAGTGGTAGCCGAAGGTCAAGACCGTTGGAGTTTGAAGATATCGAAGAGGCGGATTTGAGATGCCGATATCGAGAACATCCAAGAAAGGGTTCGTTTGGCATTGTCAGTTTTTCCCAAGGTAATCACCGTAACTGATTCAAGAGGTCCATAACGATATCAGCCAATAAATTGAAGGATCGTTTTGCAATGTCAATTTTCCCATATAAGCCCTGCTACCGAACACGCTTTGCCGAATTGTGAATACCGGTGATAGAAATGTTTAGGAGCGTCATCCCTAGCTGGGCCCAGCTATTCGTCGCAGACATCAAAAACATACGCCCAGATGGTAGCTGCGGTTTTTGATCAATCGCCGTGGTTTGGGGATACATGAGAAACACTGGCCGGATATTAGGTGGGCAATGCAGAACGAGCTGGAAACGAACGAAGGGTGGTGGAGGGCGATGTTCAACAAAGAGGATGACAGATTGTACGGTTGGGTTCATTCCAGCATTCCGTACTCCAACACGGTCAAACCGGCGCATCCGAGTCGTTGGTTCAGCATACCCGGTCACGGGCACGTGGCTGCTTAGACATACGTGTGTGTGTTAGTCAACCTAGCTGGCAATCAGACCGAATCTTACTTCCCATTGAAAATCGGTCCTGACTTGGTTCCAGATCCACTGGTTATAGGCATCGCTAACTGGGGAGGTGATCATTGGATATATATCAACCAGGTAGGGGATTTCCCAATGCCTACGCCAAACCCTAATTGGGCAAGAAGCGCCGCCGGATGGAAAACATGGTTCGGACAACGTTTGAAGGAGTACGAAGAGATACCCCAGGGTTGGCGAAGGGAACTCTCTAACGTAGATCTAGACAGCTTATAGAAGACAATGTATCAATGGATGAAAAGTCTATAATAATAATAATAATAATAATAAATAAATAATAAATAATAATAATTAAATAACAAATTGATATTAATATTAATAACTAAATAATATAAAATAATAATAATAATAAATAATGATAATTAATTATAAAAAATAGGCAGAATACGCCGCGTATAGGCCTATACGCGGCGTATTTGTGCCCCTTATATCAGCAGCCGGCTGCTCAACTGCCACTTTATTTCAAATTTCAAACTCCCGCCCGAGGAATCGAGAATCCGAGCATCCACGCACGAGTCTATATTGGACCGACATCGACCGGAATACGGCACGTGCCGAGGAGATTTGACCCGACACCGACAAGACATGGAGGTAATTTTTTAATATTATGTTGTTGATGATGATGATTATGTTAAGTTGATGATGATGATGTATTGTTGATGATGTGATGATGATGATGATGTTGTTGTGTGGAAGGATAAAACCGTCGGCCGGAGTCCAGCCGTAATATGACCAGAGTCCGGCCGTCGGTTTGCAAGGCCTATCAGCGGCGGCGTATAGCCCTATGCGCCGCTTCTGATATATAATTTTTTTTAATTATTAGTATTGTTATTATTTATTATTATTATTATTATTGTTATTATTGTAATAATAATAATAATAATAATAATAATAATAATAATAATTATTATTATTATTATTATTATTATTATTATTATTATTATTATAGTTTGGGGACGACGAGATTAAGGAGGAGCTCGAGCAGGAGTACGAGCAACAGATGGGGTGGGGCTGGGGCCGGGTACGTGGCCGAGGCCAGGGCCAGGGGTGGGGCCATGGGCGGGGTCGCGGACCCTAGTGGGTGACAACGTGTTGGTCGCCTACCCTCATGTGCAGTTCATTAAGGGTTCTGACGCCCACACACGATACATTCGCATAAAACAGATGCACCGTTTCCCAGCACGATTATATCCTGGTCGTTTTTGGAGTCCTGTGACGCTCACCAGCGGGCGGCTGAGTACATCGGACAGGATACGCCCTGGAGCCGATGCTTCAGTATGCCACTATTAGCCCACCGGGAGCTAACACTGGAGGTTTACAACCCAATAACCGTTACGTAAGTTTACTCCACATTGTTATGTTTTTAATATATTATATTATATTATATTATACCATATTAAATTATATTATATTGCGGGGCCGGGTACGTGGCCGAGGCCAGGGCCAGGGGTGGGGCCATGGGTGGGGCCGCGGACCCCAGTGGGTGACAACGTGTTGGTCACCTACCCTCATGTGCAGTTCATTAAGGGTTCTGACGCCCACACACGATACATTCGCCTAAAACAGATGCACCGTTTCCCAGCACTATTATATCCTGGTCGTTTTTGGAGTCCTGTGACGCTCACCAGCGGGCGGCTGAGTACATCGGACAGGATACGCCCTAGAGCCGATGCTTCAGTATGCCACTATCAGCCCACCGGGAGCTGACACTGGAGGTTTACAACACGATACCCGTTACGTAAGTTTACTCCACATTGTTATGTTTATATTATATTATATTATATTATATTATATTATATTATATTATATTATATTATATTATATCATATTATATTATTGCAGGCCCCGCGCGTCTGGTACGCCAGAGATTCAGATGAGGGTGCCAAGCGTCGATACGACACAGTCGGAGGTTTACTTCCGCATGTTCGGGCAGGATGCCCATCTCTCGATGGAGGAGTTCGCGGTTGCTCTTGGCTTATACACCGCGCAGGAGGTACGCAGCCCGATATACACGGAGAGCATCCACCAGATGCCGGAGGACGACCTGCAGGTATGGTGGTGGGCCATCAGCGATCACGACTTCGAGGATAGGCCCTTGGACACTAAGTCCAAGGTCTCGGCTATTAGGGACTCGCTGCACAGGTACGTTCTTACAATGTATTGTATTGTTTAGTATAACGTAATATATATTAATAATATAATATAATATTATATTATATTATATTCCAATATAATATATTATATTATATTATATTATATTACATTATAATGTAGTATAATATAATACAATATAACATTATATTATTATTATTATTATTATTATTATTATTATTGTTAATAAATTATATAATCTTATATTACACAGGTACCTTCACAGGCTGATTGCGGTGTCCATCGCGGGTCGCAACCAGGGCGCGGAGCACTATAGCCTGCGCGACATGTTTTTTTTGAGGTGTCTGCTGATTCACACGCACTGCAACCTCGCTAGGGGGTTTGCAGACTATTTTGTCGGTTACCAGTTCAGGCAGGGACGAGGGTCCTTGATGGGTGGCGGGTACGTCACCCAGCTTGCGATATCTCTGGGCCATGGAGCTTTGGTGGACGGCCTGCGTATAGCTCCGACCCCTCCGAGCGAGCTGGATCGCCTTCGTTGCGTTGGCATGCACGTTGTGCGTTCGTTCCCCGGGCCCAACGGCCCGCAGGAGCGACTGGTGGCCGGGCCGGGGGCACGTGCCCTTACGTCCCGGTGCCTTTAGTCGAGCCTCCCCCGGTCGCGGCATCGGATGTGGAGCTTGTCCATGAGTCTGTCGACGTGGGGGAGGGGGCCGGTGGGGATTCAGACGACGGTGGTGACGGACTTGAGGATCCGGGCGCATCTCAGGTATGTTTTAATATATTATCGTTTTATCGTTTCTTTTAATTCGTCCAAACGTATTAAACGTATTTTTGTTGTTTTGTTGTTAGGGGCCGACGCAGCACGTTCCACGCACATATCGCGCGGTGCGTCTGGGTCCCGCCACCGACGCCAGGTTGCAGGCCCTTGAGTTGGGGATGAGGCAGATGTCGCACCAGATCGACTGGCTTGTTAGCAGTCGGGTAGCGGAGCTGTCTGGACAGGCCTACAGAGTGCCACCGCCACCCCCTCCCAGTTTTGACCACGAGGCGAGCACGTCTGGCGTGAGACGCGGACGGGGCGACGACGTGGATGCCGCGGACGGTTCGGGGCCGAGGCGCAGGGGAGAGGACGACGCCGACGTTGGCGACGCGTTCGGGGGGCTCGGCGGCCACGACGACGGCATAAGCATGAACATGGAGGACTTCATGTAGATTTTTATGTTCTAGTTGTCGTATTTTCTTTTATTTGTACAAATATTATAATGATTTTTGGTATATATATGTGTTAACTGTTTTTCACTGAAATAATATTAAATATTAAATAAATAATTAATATATAATGATAATAATAATAATAATAACAAAATAACAAAGAAAAAAAACAAAAAAAAAACATAATAAGACAAACTTGGTGGTGTTTTCTATAAACACCAATTCATACGCCGCGTATAGACCTATACGCGGCGTATAGGTCGGTGTTTTAGCAAAAGTGGCGGTGTCCCTAGAAAATCCGTATATAAACCACATCAAGATCTCAAATAACATGTAGATATATGACTAAAACATCAAGATCTTAAATAACATGTAGATATATGACTAAGAGGGTGTTTGGGATTGAGTTTGTAAAATGTTTATTGACTTATTAAGCAAAAAAGGTGTTTGGCAAATGTAAAAGCCCTTTTTGTTTTGACTTTTTGACTGGCTTGAAAAAGCACTTTTTCAAAAGCCCCAATTTGGGGATTTTCAAAAATGCTTTTGCCTTTTTGATTGGATTTTTACTAATCTACCCATCCTTTACCCTTTTTGATCATTTTATGTAAATAAGCTAAGCCAAACATTTTTTAAAAAGTGCTTATGGCTTTTCTAACCACATAAGCTAATCCAAACACTTTTTTAAAAACTCCTTTTCATAAAGCCAGAAGCCAATAAGCACTTTTGACAAAAAACATTTTTAAAGTTAAATAAGCAATCCCAAACACCCTCTGAATAATAGATTAGCATGACGAAGGTAATAACATTCAACAGTACACCACTAGGCCGGCCACTACTACCCGTCATCATGTTGCTTACCACCTCGCCTGCAATCACTGCCAGAGACACCACCATATCGGAAACCACCAGAAACACAACCACATCCACCCCAGCATCGCCGCTTCTCCATATCCTTCCCCACTTTTAAACTTCAGCTTTTGTGGGTTTTTACTGACAATGGTTCCATGCGTTTTTTTCGACAAGCGCTTAATGGCGTGCAGATTCGATTTGATAAGATGGGAAAATCGTTGGTGTTAAGAGCTGGCTCGAGAATGGAAGATGGAGTTGTAATTATGTTGAAAATCTTCGGTTGTGGCGACTCTCTCTAAAATGTATAAAAAATAATCATTAGCGATGGACGAAAAAACATAAAGAACCCTTGCTGGAAAAACGCAGGGAAACCCTAGATCGAAAGTAACATTGTAAAATTAGGCTAGAAGGTGTCAATGATGATATACCAATTTGGTGCCACTATGGCTATTGGGGCCAGCGACAAACACTATAAAAAATTATTATCAGTGAAAATTGTAGGGAATATTCACCGATTGTCTCACTGAGGAAACTCCTACCCCTACCAATTTAATTTACTTTTTGACACATATAAATTATTATTTACTCGAAAATGGAGGAAAGCAAATTGGCGAGTATTGTTCATAACATTATGAAATAAAAATGGTAAGAGTAAAGAGTTCATACTATTAAGTGTGTAGTTAGGGGTTAAAAAAGAGTGAAGACATACCTATATATTACCTATATAATATATAATATTAACCAATCATTAATTATTGAAGAAAGCCAACAAATTTGATATTTTCTATGAAACTAGCGATTTACTCACGCGTTGCGCGGTGAAATTTTTCGGTATATCTGGGTGTGATATCGGCGTGTCAACGCGAATTCGGTCAGTATTGGCTACATTTGTTACGTTACTAGAACTAAACCTAAAAAATAAAATCGTCAAATTAACATGTTTAAACTAAAAACAAAAAATAAATAGCGTCACTTGTATAACGTATTATAAAAAAAAAGTTAGCATACTTATTCGGTCGGTAAAACCAGGCTGTTGGTTCCCTGGCATTGGTCAAACCCAAGCCTTATGACGGTGAGCCAACATGAATTCAGTCAACATTGGTTACATTCGTTACGGTATAGACGACGTTGGTAAACTCGAAGCGTTAAAACCCAAAAACTAAATTCACCATATAGAATATAAAAATATTAACATAAAAAAAATTAAATATTTAAAGCAACACTTATTCGGTCGGTAAAACTCAGGTGGTGGTAAATCCTAATCGTTGTTGTTCCCGGGCGTCGAGGCGGTAGTTCGGCGTGAATTCGGTTGGTTTTAGTTATGCTCGTTACGATATCCGAACAGCTATTTGCGACCACCATTTGTCATATAGAGCCAAATTTATCGATTTGAGGCCGGCTACGCCTAGCCCGCCACACCATTTGGGCTTCCCTATAGTAAGTATCCCATTCCCAAGCCACCCAATTGATTTTCCTTAACTCCAAAACCTCCTACTCACATAAAATCTCCTCCTAGTTAATACTGTTGATTGGACTAGAGCCCACAAACTCTATAATCAGCCCAAAGTTTTAACGAAATCGAATAAACCTGAGATCCTCTTTCTTATGGCAGGAGGTTTGTCACACTTGCTTGCGCGCCATTGTTCTACAAGACTGACTAGCTTTGAATGATTTACGCCTGACAAATCAAAGGCTACCCTATGGCGTCAACTCGTCGTCTTGCTCGAACAATTCAGGCCTGCCGTACAATCGCACTTCCCAAAACCCTAACACCTGCAAATCCGACTCGGCGCCACCTCTCATACTGTAAGTCAATCAATTTCCTTGTAATTGCTGGTGATTATCATCTGTTTGCAGCTTTATACGGTTTATTGTTTTCAATTTTGTGTGCCGGTTCAAGTATCAGTTGATCATACTGCTTACAAGTATTCCAGAAGCTAAATTAGTTAGTTGCAACTTTAATATTGTAGAGATTTAGTTAATTTGTTTTGTATGTGGTTTCTGGAGATTTATTTGCTGTAGATAAATTCAATTTTGTTAGGGTGACTTTCTTCTTCTTCTTCTTCTTGTTATTAGGGCTTGCTCTTGCAATTGAGCTTGGTTCGTTTACAAACCGAACTGAGTGGATCAGCTCATTTTTAAATCGAACCTAGCTAAAAGCAAACGATTTTTTTCGATAGAGTTTATGAGCATTAGTTATATTTTATTTTCACTTTAAAAGTTTCTAAGGAATAAGAAACAATTTGGATATAATGTACCTGAAAACAAATTAGTAGCTTTTAGCAAACTTCTAGTAGCTTGCAAATTTCTATGAGTAAGATGTTTGAAGTTGGATTCTGAAAACGAACTTCTAGTAGCCTGAAAACTTGAAGCGGGCATACGAAACTATGATAAAAGTGGGCTAACCCGAACACAACCCGTGAAAAAAGTGGGTTGACCTGTTAACCCATTTACGAATTTCAGAGAAGTTAATATTTTATAAGAATGATCAAATTTAAATTTGAATTCTTAGATTTTTAATTTTTCATATATCTATTAACTTTTAAAAGTAAAACTAATTTCTTTTTAAACTACTATTCACTTTCAAGTTTTTCTTATTTTATTAGTACTAACTGTCTATTCTCTTATTATTTCCATTCGTTTGTTCTTATCTTGAGCTAAATATGTATACCCACGTTTCTTAATTGAGATTAAGAATAAATACACAAAAACAATTAGATCTATCACAAATTACTAAAATGTTTTATATGAATAAGAGTAATTAATTGTTTAAATTGTTATTAAGTCAACTGGTATTACTCATATTCGTAAATGAACGTAAAATGGGTTGACCCGATACACACACGAATTTAAATGGGTCGACACGACAAGAATAAATTTATGGGTTGGGCTAGGGTTGAAGAGTCTCAACCCGCAAACCTGAAACCCATCAACCTGTCAACCTGCCAATCGACACGATTGACACCCCTAAAATTAACGGAGGGAGGGAAATTTTAGAAGGGTTTAAAAAATGGTG
This sequence comes from Bidens hawaiensis, assembly GCF_021521415.1. Classification (NCBI taxonomy): domain Eukaryota; kingdom Viridiplantae; phylum Streptophyta; class Magnoliopsida; order Asterales; family Asteraceae; genus Bidens; species Bidens hawaiensis. The sequence continues at coordinate 43,604 of NW_027494591.1, forward strand.
TGTGTGTATTATATGTATAATTATATACATATATAAAAATTAATTTGAGCCAACTGAACCAAATGCAACGATAGGCTTTTTTACAAACTGAGCCAAAATCGAACGGGCATTTTCTGAGCAAGTGTTGAGCGGTTTGGACAGCCCTAGTTATTATTCACACAGTTTCATTTCTGCAAGATAATGGCATCTTTTTACAGGTTCAGAATTGGCGCCTGCAGGTACTTTCAAGCACAACAGCCACACTTACCATGATAAGGCCTGTGGTTCAACAAATGTTCATGGATCAAATATTGTGCCTGCTATGCTAGCAGGGTTACTTGGACTTGGTCTAGTAGACGTAGCCTATGCGGATGCACCCGAGGTTTGTATGAAATTGTTATTATATATGTTCAAATGTAGTTTACATGGATCTGCAATCCATTATTAAGAGTTGGTTTTGTACAGGCTGAGGCTAAAACACCTTTACCACCTGAATCCCCACCTTCAACACATGTTGATATGGAGGCTATTGCCAAAAAAGAAAGAGCTCGGTTAGAAAAGCTTCTTAAAAGCAAAGACATGAAGTATGGATCTTTTCCTCGGTTTACTGTTGCTGTTAAGGGCCCAAAGGTTATTCAGTTGCTTTCTGTACACCATGCACTTAATATTCTTGGAAGTGGTCTTATATGCAACTAATTTGATGTTACATTGTAGGTTACAATCAAGTTTCAAGTTCCTCCAACATGTGAAGTTGCACTTTTGATTTCAAACATTGTTGCAAATCTTGGGGTAAAAGTTGAGGAGCGAGCCACAGGTTCAGATATGAATTTGCGTGCTTGGGATAGGTAAATTTAAAATTTTTACTTTAACCAATGCTTTATTACTTCAAAAGTTGTTACTTATGATTGTATGTTATGTTCAATTCCAGTGGTGTTGCTTGGCAGTTAACACTCAATCGTCCTGTGGTTCAGAAGGAAGATGCCAAGGATAACAGCAATGATGGAGATCTTTGCGTTCTGGTGTTCAAATCACTCATTAGTTCTGATAAACCAGTTATCTCCAATCCCTATAAATCCGCATCTATATCTGATTTTGCATCTGATATATGTTAACGTATTGTTCTCTATGTTAAACTTGTGTAGGAAATGGAGTTTATAAAACAAGGAAGCTTTAGTGACAAGGAGCTTGAAGCTTTAGTATCTGTGTTAAAATTAGCGGGAGTGGGACAAAATAGGGTTTTGGATAGAAGAGGAGATACTGCACGTAACCCGTCTATGGATAAGTCAGTCAGCAGTCTAGAGGGCATGGGGGTCAAGATCTATGGACTTAAGGAGCCTAAGTTAGAGAGCCCAAAGTCTGAGATTTCATGGGAAAACATTGCTGGATATAATCAACAGAAAAGGTGTGAATCTGTTTTAAATAATAAGCTTGTTGACTTATTTTTTCATTTTCAATTGTTTGTATGTAGAGATATAGAGGACACAATACTGCTAGCTCTTCAAAGTCCAGAGGTTTATGATGAAATTGCTCGTGGAACACGGTGCAAGTTTGAGTCAAATAGACCCCGTGCAGTACTGTTCGAAGGCCCACCAGGTTTCTCATGAATATCTGTATCTTGACTTAAGTTGACTTAACTAAAAGCTTGAAACTAACGTGCTTCACTTGTTCTTTTAATATCAGGTACCGGGAAGACATCATGTGCTCGTGTTATAGCTAATCAAGCGGTAATTTGTATAAGATTATCTATTATTTTCTACATTAAACAGCACATTAGCATTTTAATAAAGATAATTTCTTTTTAAAAGGATGTTGTTGTATTATACAGGGTGCCCCCTTGTTATATGTGCCATTGGAGGTGATTATGTCAAAATATTTTGGCGAAAGTGAAAGGTTGCTGGGAAAAGTGTTCACACTTGCTAACGAAATCCCCAATGGTGCAATCATATTCCTTGATGAGGTATTCATGCAATCGAATCTTAAATCTGATTTTTTTGTTGTGAAGAAATCTATATATGCGTTATGTTTTGTTTCAACTTTCGGACTTATCTGATTATAAAACAGGTGGATTCCTTTGCTACTTCTCGTGATAGTGAAACTCATGAAGCTACTCGTAGAATCTTGTCAGTCATATTACGTCAGGTAATGTTTCTTTCACTTATGGTTGACCTCCGAATTGTTAGTCAACCTACCATATATGTTAATGTTTGTGTTATGTTTATCCCTGTATTGCAGATTGATGGGTTTGAGCAGGACAAAAAGGTAGTGGTGATAGCCGCAACCAATAGAAAACAAGATCTTGATCCTGCTTTATTAAGGTTTTGTTTTTAACATAATTTCTTAAATTTAAAGAAGCGAAACGGCTTTTCTAATTTTAACTCTTTCTCAGTCGGTTTGACTCCATGATTACTTTTGGTCTACCGGATAATCAAACCCGTCAGGAGATAGCAGCTCAATATGCAAAACACTTAACAAAGATCGAGTTAGCTGAGTTTGCTGCAGCTACTGAAGAGTAAGATCCTTTCGCTGACCTATGCTGAGTTGAAGGGATATCTATATAATCCAATCAAATTATTTCTTCTTTTCTTATGCATGATGTCTTCTACTGTTATTGCTGTTTCTAAGTATATTTATCTACAATCCAGGATGTCTGGACGCGATATTAGAGACGTATGTCAACAAGCAGAGAGACGTTGGGCATCGAAGGTAACCAATGTCTACATTGTAGGACATAATTTAATATTGCAACTAGTTTGATGTAACTTAATGTTGTAAATGCAAATGATAGGTTATACGAGGTCAAGTGCAGAAAGATGAAGACGGTTCTTCTCTTCCACCTCTACAAGAGTACCTTGAGAGCGCTTTAGAACGACATAAGGTTCTGCTTGCATCCTCTGCAACCCCGAAACCCGACCGTAACTCTCCCCCCAAATATGACTTTCTTTAAAAACTAAATTTGTAAATCATATTGGATTTCTAGATAAACATATAATTTGGATACTTAGTTCTATTTATTTGGATACAAATAAGAATCTTGCATACATGAAATTTAACAATCAACACTAACTTGGGTATCAATCATATCATATGCCGAAATTGAAGTGGAGTAAGCTTAGTAGCATTGCTCCTTTCCTGCATATTACATAACAAAGTATTTTTTTAATCCTAAATAAATATAAATTATTGATATAAAATACAAGATCTGGTTTGTTAATGGTAATTTCAGCACCTTTCAACGGACGAGTGTGAGTCACTATCGTCTTCTTCAGCGCGCTTACGTTTCCGATCACATGTTTGTGAACATATAAACGATGTAAGCTGCAACTGCGTCTTCAACATCATCTCCTTTAACTCGTTCTCTCTCTCCAGTCTCCGGTTCTCCGCCTCAATCCTCAACGCTTCTCTTGTTTTTGTCATCTCTAGCTCTGCCTCGTGTCTCATTAACATACTCTGCAAAATCTTGTAAACTAGCTGCCACGCTTCGTCGTGACGTGCCAGAATTCCATCCTTGGTCTTCAAAGGCGGAGTCTGCCTGCTGATCGTCATAGTTGTTACTCGAGCTCAAGTTGGAAGTGGATTTATCGGCCATGATCCAAACGAAATTCAGAATGGAATGATTGATAGTATTCGACTTAAAAATAAAAGTGATGCAACAAGTGGAATGATTGATCGGATTCCACAAACCACAAAAATTGATTGCTTAGTTTTTCTTTTCTTTTTTTCTTTTTACCAGTTTCAAATATTCCTACTTTTCATAAAGTGGAATAACTTTTCCAACAATGTAAAACCCGTTTGAGTTCATAGAGTAAGAAAAAGAACATGCACATGGCTAGTGGTGAAATTAAAGAAGTAAATAATTGAGGGACCGCAAACTTCCTTTTTATAATTTAGCCAAGAAAAATAACCAAAACACTTAATTTTGATATATTTTCAATTTTTCATATTATTGTTTGTGTGATTAAATTTTTGTTTTTAAAGTTATAAAGTATATAAATTAAGGGGTCTTTTTATGTTAATGCATAATTAGATATTCATCTTCATTTAAACTGACTTCATATTCAGATTTGTCTCGTTGAGAAACATGAAATTCATATATTATGGGTCCCGTAACTCATTTTCTAGGCAGAGATATGCCCGTTTTACTAAAAGACACTTTCCTTGAAACCCATCTTGTTCAGTTTTCACTTCGGCTTCAGGTTTCTCATCCAATCCTCTCCCGAATCCTTCTTAACCCGCAATACATGTTTCCCCATCCTTCCATCTTCTCGAGGCTTGCCTAATCTTCATCTGGATGGTTCTGAATTAGCTCGTTTAAGCTCCTTAACTTCCAATGTCCTGAAAACACATAGCAATGCTTGAAGTACCAATGTTCATTCATTTATTTACCTAAATATAACTAATTAATACATAATAATAACCAACTTTTACCCAACTATCACATCCCCACACTTATCCTTATTCGTCCCGAAAAAGATTTTGCAATGGAATCAGAATCAGAGATCATTCTCAAAATACTTCATAGATTATCTTAATTAAGCACAAAGAACACAAAAACCGCGATTGCCGATATTGTTGTCCACTTAAACCCATGCCTCAATACTTACCGGGAAAAATAAGGGGTGACAGTTTTATTAGTTCATATGATTAAAATAGAACCCACACTTCAAAGCCCTGAAGCCACCTTACCATGCTTTATTATAGTTTTACCGAACCAGACCACCCCAACTTGACTTAAACCTTAAAATTAGACGATCAAAATTTTACACATTTGTACAATTTTTCAAGCCCATATATAATAGCTAAGACAATCTTGGATATTTTTATCGAACCAAAACCCAAACTTAAGTATTAAAGTCTACCAAAATGGCCATTAGATACGATTAAGATGCAATTAGGAAACCAACTAGTAAATAGCCCCCACTACATGACATACCCCCGTTATCAAGCAATACCCCGAAGTCCATCACCATACGTGATTAGGCACGAATTCATCTGTAGGGCTTACATATGACGTGTCCCGTGTAGTCCGTTTCTTAATGGTAATGAGACGCGAGCACGGGGACCCCATATGACTAACAGCATGGATGATCAAGTCAGTAGTGAATTTGTGCTTTTAAAGCACTTTTTGTGATAATGTTTAATGACTTATGAATTGGCAGATAAACTGCAGGTTTGCTCTTTTTAAGCTTTTTTAATATGAATAAATCTACTTAGGATTTACGCATACCAGATGATAAACCGCATACCGACCCATGGTCTCCGAACCCCGAAGCATCCCATCAATACATGATTTAAGGCCATAAAATCATACGCCTATGAAGTGTTAGCCACTTAACTAGCAGTATTTTCATTTATGTTTATATCACAAGCCATTTAACATACTCTAACGTTAAGCCTATCCAACCATTGTACTATAGACTATTCATATTAAAATATATTTTTGGTGATCAAATATAATAGAAAGGCTTGAGTATGGCCTAATCTTTCATTCCAGTCCTTACACAGACTTAGCTAAACAAACAAAACCCTGAAGGTGTTTCCCACTAAAAATCAAGCATTTAAGGTTCAATTAAGTCAACAACCAAATTATCCTTTCATTCTCAAGACTGAGCCTACCAATACATCTCAAATTACGTGTGTTCCTGTTCTCTTTATCTCATATTATATAATAATTTTGAAAAATAATCCCCGATTTTTCTATCATTTTCCATTATTGTGTAAAAAATCTTAATTCAAGGAACATTAAACTTTTAAATTTTCACTTTCTCCCCCATCCCCACACTTGAGACAAACATTGTCCTCAATGTTGAAAATTTAAGACATAAAATAGGGACAAGGTTAAAATTCACTTTGACAATTTTAAAACCGGGCCTAATGTGATGGTGGTTATTACTAACTATACACAAATACAATTACACTTTTAACACAAATACTAAGAAAATAAATAAGGTTATGAAAACGAAATTACCTGATAAATAAGAAAAACTCTCATGTGCAACTCTCGTGCCCTCGGTGATCTCTCGGTGAACGTAACTCCTCAATTCTCAAAATAAAATCTGCAAACTCTCAAACATGTAGAAGCAAGCTTCTCACAAATGTTAAAAATATAGGTCTTTTAAATCGTTTGCAAAACCATTAATTTTAAATTACCAACCGAGATTAATAAATTTCATAACCAAATTTGTTAAACGAGTAAAAATCTTAAAAGACCTAACTCACTTTCGTAGGAATCACGGTTACATTTAGCGTATGCAACAAGCCCTTTAAACCCCCTGTAGCCCGGGTGGACAGGTATGGTCTCGTGAAGGTTTATAGTGAACTATACCCACAAAGTTCAACTACAACAAAAATATACACGTACCTGAATACAAGGCCAGGTTGCCTCCCGATTAGCGCTAAGTTTTTGTTAAGGTCTTTAGCCGGACCTTACCTGATTTGGCAGTTATGGTGGTCTAATGGAACATTTACCTGCTGAGTTTCCTATGAAATCTCGATAGCGAACACTTCTCGGCTCTACTTCCTCCTTCATGTTCAGCATGTCTGATAAACCAAAATCGGTCGGTGTGAATGCATATTTACCTTCAGAATTTCCAACATATGCTCGGTAGCGAACACGCGAGCCCACACACTCTTTCTTATCTTCGAAACATCAAATATTGATCGGGGCCGAACCGAGCATATTCCGACCCAGTTTCCTGTGTAAGCTCAGTATTTAAGGTGTTGTGTCCACACCTTTTTCTTTGTTGTTGAAAAGCTTGTAGAACCAATATAGACACATTTCTTAATACTGTGCCCACTATCCTTCACCTCTACCTTCCTCTTATTATCTTCAACTGGGTCCACACATTCAACATCGTCATCAGCAACAACAACCAAGGCATCCATTGGCTCTTTGGTAACTAGAGGAATTGGCATGGTATTATTCTCCACAACCACCTCCTCAAACTCATTATTCGAAAGATCAAGAGTCTCCTCTTCCAATTCATCTTCTATATCACCAACCACCATTTCACGATCTCGTTTAATTTGGGCCAAATCATCAATGAGTTGGCTCATCAATTCATCTTGAGCAACATTAACATTTTCATGAACTTCCATCCTCAGACTGAGGTCCTTAAGCAGTGCCAACACCTTAGAATCTTGATTATTATATTAAGGAATTTCTTCGTATATTGGCTAAAGGTACTCATTAGAATAGTAGTCATACTCCTCCTCTTGATAACTTACAAACGTTGGTGTCTCGGGCCCATCACTATCATACTTATCTGACTCATAATATTCTTGATAATTAGGTGGAGGCGGTGAATAATTTTGGTACTGTATATTGCGACCCTGCTGGTTGAAGTTCCCTTGTCTATAACTATATGACTCATAATAGCTTTGAGGGTTTGGTGAAGGTGGTTCATGATATGAATGTGGATAGTCCGAATCATCATCCTCCATAACCTTATACCCTTCATGTGGGTCATAAACCCAATTTCACGTCATCTTACGTTACCTACACACATGAGACACACAAATACCTCGCGTAAAATCAACGAAGAAAAGTAAATAAACTAAAATTTAAACTAAATTAAGCTAATTTAAACTAAACTAAACTAAACTAGCACTAAGCGCGTTGAGTCCCCGACAACGGCACCATTTTGACGTAGGTTGCCGCGGTCTACTCAAAAACAATTAATTAAAGACTTAAATATCTATAACTAGTACAGGTAAGTAAGGTCGTCTCCACAGGGACTCACGGGAAGTGCAAGTTTATTTAATTTATAACTAATTATTTAATCTAAGCGGACAGACGATGTCAAGCAGTTTTTAGAAAAAGATTTAATTAAAACTAATGATTACTTAAAACGATTTGTAAACAATATTAATTAAAAGTATTCATTATAGGTTCGGGTTATGTGTTCAATACGTTAATCACAGATTCCCTCGTCTTTGGTGTTACAATAATTGCTAGTCCTATGGTTTGATTTATGATGACAAACGATACCTTAACCGAATTGTTGACACAAATGAACCCGGACTCCAAAATTATCAAATCTATGTCTAGGACAACTAACTCAATGATAAGGTTTGATGATTTTAGTTCAATGACACAAGAGCTTAAACCCTAAATGTTGATGAACAACCAAACAAATGTTACACAAATCAATAATCGCAAACACAAACTTTAATCAACCAAATAACTAATTGAGCAAGACAAATTCATATAAAATCAATCAAGCTATAATCATTAAGCATAAGAATCTGATCATAACAGTATTTCACACAAAACCTTAGTCTAGAACGAACACACACGACTAGCCGGACATCGACATAATCATTAAACCACTTATCTTGATGAACATATGATCAATGATGGAACCGGAAGCTTCGGGATGGCTGAAACTCGCCCTAGAACACTTCTTCTACCTCTGAAAGTCGTAATATGCCGAATGGTGAGGTTAATGGGTTTATATAAGGCAAAACCTAAATTTTGGCCGACTTAAGCAACTTCGCGTATCGCGAAGTTGCATGCCCTGCATCTTCGCGTATCGCGAAGGTGCAACTGACTTCATATTCAGATTCGTCTCATTGAGAAACATGAAATTCATATATTATGGGTCATGTAACTCATTTTCTAGGCTGATATATGCCCGTTTTACTAAAAGTCACTTTCCTTGTAACCCATCGTGTTCAGTTTTCACTTCGGCTTCAGGTTTCTCATCCAATCCTCTCCCGAATCCTTCTTAACCCTCAATACATGTTTCCCCATCCTTCCATCTTCTCGAGGCTTGCCTAATCTTCATCTGGATGGTTCTGAATTAGCTTGTTTAAGCTCCTTAACTTCCAATGTCTAGAAAACACATAGCAATGCTTGAAGTACGAATGTTCATTCATTTATTTACCTAAATATAACTAATTAATATATAATAATAACTAACTTTTACCCAACCATCAACTAAAACCATAGTTCACTCTTTGCAAAACGATGTAGTAATTTGTCATATAGAAAAGTTAAAAAAAAGCAAAAATTCTAACATCACATAAACTTGTAGGGGTGAACAAAAATCTAACCATAAAAAAAATAGGATCGTTAACAGAAAATATTAACCAAAATTAATCATAACTGAACAAAATCAATGGTTTTGATAAATGTGTATATGTCAACCGACTTTAGAAAGGCTAGGGTTCTCCAGCGGATATCCAGGTTCAATCCCCACTTGTGTCACTTTGGGTGGATATTGACTATGAATTATTTGAGCCAGGCCTTGTATAACGTTGCCAGTTTGGACCACCAGAGTTTTCGTCCCATTGTGTGTTACGCCAAAGAGTTCTGCTCTTGTAGCGGCACAACAACTGTTAAGTGGCGGCCACCAGTATGGTTTCCCAGGGAACGCTCAAGCCAAACTCTGAAGTTAGCGTGAGCCCGGTTAAGGCACATAGTCTGGCTAGAGTGGGACATCACGGCTCTCCAAATTTGAAGAGTATGGTAGCTTAAATGCTAGAGAGTCGTCGTTCTAAAAAAAATAAAGGAAACTAAAACGAACCGAACTAAACCTTTTATGTTTATGTTGTTCCAAAACTTATACTCCCATCTCTATCGTTTACACCTCTTTACAAGTTCCAACTTCGAACATTCAAATTTACGTTCCAACTATCTATATCAAAGTTTGAAACATCACAGCTAAACTTGACAGTTGGAACATACATATTTCAGTTTTGAAACTTCATAATTGAGCTTGGTATCATAACCGAACCAATTTCAACTAGAATAAAGAAAAGAAAAAAAACGTAAAATAACCGCCCATTCAGTTATGGCTATGGTTAACCAATCTATCATAACCGAACCTCATTTATGATTTTGATTACGCCTCCATAACCAAACCGAACCAACTTTAAAGTTTTTTACTTTTTAATTATTAATAATAATAATAATAATAATAATACCCCACCCCCATCTTTATGTTTCTTGCAAATTGAGTTACCTTACCAACAACACACTGAGGAATCTTGACGGAAGCCAAAAAGAAAAGAAAAGAAAAGAAAAGAAAAGAAAGATGAGTAGTTCTCGTGATAAGAAGCCCTCAAGCAGTCGACCCGGCGGTATTCGGACCCTATCCGATTTGAATCGGCCATTCGCCAATGATTCCGACAGTGACTCCGATGGCCCTCAGGAGTACTACACCGGCGGCGAAAAGAGGTTTACACCTTTTTTTAATCAATTACTGTTACTTTATAACCCTATACTATCTTAAAGTTCGCATCAGTGCTTAGTTATTTCCGAATCGAGAGTTGTGGAAAGACTGTAGCTTTAAGGAATTAGGGTTGTGATTTGATGAATTGGGATTAGATAATATAATTACTTTATTAAAGATAGTATGGATGGGTTATTCCCAGTTTGCTCAATAATTCAGATTCTTTCTGCATATTTATATGATTATATTTGATTATGTTAAATCCAACGCTGTGTTCAGTGGTGGAGCCAGAAAATTTTTTCCATGGGTTCTCTATTTTTTGTTACTCGGAGTTCTACTAACCGACAGCCAGGACTGGTGGAGTCATAAAATACAATACCATAGAATTACATCAACGCGGTAAGCGGCTCCGTTAACCTTATTTTGTAAGATGCAAAAATATGTTCGCTTTAAAAATGAGTTAGGACGTTAGGTCAATGAAGTTATTTAGCGATGAAAAAATAACCACGTGAACGAATTGCATGAACAAGCAACTAACTTCTCTTAGTTTAATAATCGTTTTAACTTGATTAAGAAACATATAAACAAAATTAGACATAAAAATTAAATGATAAATGATTAATGGTACTCTATTAGTTAAACTTAAAAATTAAATTAAAAACCAATAAGTGTTACAACTTACAAGCTGCAATAATTATTTACAGCAACTAGCAAGTTTGATTTTGATTGCACCCAGGAAAAAGAAAATTAATTATTTGGTGAATTTATGAACGGGTGGAAAAGGGAAAAAGTAGGAGAGGAAGATTAGAACTCGCGACCTGTGGGAATTAAAAAGCTGTTTCACCACCATGCCAAAAGGGTATTTTGTAACTACTATTCGCTGTTTTGTCAATAAGGTAACTATCTTATGGGTTTGCTTGATTTCCGATAGCTTATTTTACATATAAACTACGAAAAACTATGGGTTCGCTTGAACCCGATGCCTTATACGTGGCTCCGTCACTGGCTGTGTTCCCCAATTTCATTTAACAAGAGAGAAGAAAGGAAAATGAACCAGGATAGAAACGAAAGGAAAAGTTATGATGATTTATGAAAAGGAAAGGAAATTAAACATTTTATTTATGTGTTTCCGAGATGGGATGAAAAGAAGAGAAAGTTAGATTCTTTTTACTATTATACCCTTTTAGTAAAATTATAATAAAAAACACATCTGATAAGTGATTGTGCTTCACAACATTTATCCTTGCACTCGTTAAAATCTTCGTTTTATTAATTTGTATTATTAATCTTGGGCCTTTCTTGGCATCTATATCCAGTAAATTTTTTCACAATCACTTAAATAAATAGCACCAGCATCATTGTATCCAAACAGTTCATTTTAAAAACCAATTATTTTTCCTTTGTTCTTTTGTATAATAATATCAAAGTAATTTATAACTTGCAAAGTAGATAGTTGTAAGTATTAAACAAAACCATATAGGATTACAATGAAATATCAAAACTAGGATCATCAACTGCAAATTTGCTGTATTGTAATCAGTGTTATCAGAAAATTGAAAACTAATAATTATGGCTTCAATATGCAATAAAAAGATTATTTTTTTGTCAAACCAAAAATTTATTTAGTAACACATTTCAAAAACTTTCCTTACAAGGTAGAAAACTGCTTGGTTAATTGGGATTCAATAATCAGAAATTTCACGAATGTGGAGTCTGGAATTATGTATATGTTCATAACTAATTGATCAAGCTTAAAGCTTTTGAAAGATTTTCGTGTAAAAGTTGTAGCTTGAAAACCTATGGTTATGGCTTTAATTAGCAGTAAAAAGATTATTTTTTTTGTCAAACCGATATTTATTAACACACTTTGAAAACTTTCACTATAAGGTGGAAAACTGCTTGGTTAATTAGGGTTTAATAATCAGAAATTTCACCAATGTGGAGTCTGGATTTATGTATATGTTCTAAACTAATCGATCAAAGCTTCAAGCTTTTGAAATTGAAAGATTTTCGTGTAAAATTTGTAGCTTAAAAACCTATAATTATGGCTTCAATTAGCAATAAAAAGATTCTTATTTTTTTGTCAAACCGATATTAACACATTTCCAAAACTTTCACTATAAGGTAGAAACTTGCTTGGTTAATTAGGGTTCAATAATCAGAAATTCATCATTGTGGAGTCTGGATTTATGTATATGTTGTAAACTAATAGATCAAGCTTAAAGCTTTTGAAATATTTTCGTGAAAAGGTTGTTGTTTGATGTTCAGAAACATGATTCATCTTTTTTTATTGGTGGTAAATTTTGTTTCATTACGGAGCACTATGATTAGATCTTTGATATATGTTTTTTGGTATGGTAACATGGTTTAGTTTCAATATTAATTCACACGAGGTAGTTTGTTTTTCGTTATATTACTGATATTTGGAACATGTTATTTGTAGTGGTATGCTTGTTCAGGATCCTAACAAGCGTAACGATGTGGATGAAATATTTAATCAAGCGAGGCAATTAGGCGGTGTGGAGGGGCCCATGGAAACTTCCCGTCCTTCTCAAAGTTTTACAGGGACCGGAAGATCACTGAGTGGTGAGTCAGCCCCTGCACCAGCTGCTGCAGAGCAACCCCAGAATGTGGTCCACAACATAGTTTTCTGGAGAAATGGGTTCACTGTTAATGATGGACCTTTGAGGCGGTTGGATGACCCTGAAAATGCATCTTTTCTTGAGGTTGGTAATACAATGAATTTAATAGTTTTCTTGAATCAAAGGTGGTAGTTTTTGCTTATTATATTGTTGCTATTGTATCTTTAATGGGTTAGATGTGTCAAAGTTTAAAAGTTGGATACGATTGCAACTTTCCAAATTGTTGAAAGTTGGTTAAAGTGTGTTAAAATGATTAACAACCTTCTAATTAGGCCTGTAAACAAACCAAATGTTTAGTGAACCATTCCGCGGGAAGTTTGTTTTTTTAATAAAACAATGAACATGGACAAAAGTTTTTGTTCATTTAGTCAAACAAATGAACATGAACACATGTCCCTTTCATATGTTTATGTTCGTGAACGTCCATTTCTGTTCGTTAATATCCCTTTGTTCATTATGTTTGTTGGTTTAGGCTTGTTTAAGCTTGTTGGTTTATATATTCATTTACATTTTTTAAGCCTACTACAATTTATTCTCGATATATTACATTTTAAGCCCAAAAATTTGATGTTCATGTATACTTTTAATTGGTGTTTGCTTAATTATGCTCGTTTATGTTTGTTCACCTATCTTCGGGTTTGCTTAATTTATGTTCATTTACGTTTGTGAACTGTTTGTTTATGCTATTAACGATTTAACATAAATAAACAAATTCATATTAGTTTTCTTAACAAGCGAACACAAACAAGAAAATCCCTTTCGTTTAGCTGTTTGTGCTCAATTGTTTGTTCAGTCAAAGTTGAACGAATGATCACGAATGCGCCCTGTTCGTGTTCATTTGGTTTATTTACAAGCCGTACTCCTAGTTGCTTTATCAAAAATATGGTTACTTTTATAATGGTACTTTTTTTTGTAACTGTAAATTAGTTAGTTATAAAATTTCAGTCTGACCTAACCCAGTTTGACACATAAATAGCTACTTGCGCTTATTTGGCTACATGTAACATCTGAATTCTGATTTTAACATTGTTTTCACTTATATTTAGGCGTGTAAACGAACTGAACGTTCAATGAACCGTTCGGCCGGAGGATTGTTTATGATTGCTTATTTACCACACGAATGAACACCAATATCGCTTTTATATTTATTTAGTTAAACGAACGAACATGAACTGTCTTGTTCGTTCGTTTATGTTAGAAACGCTTGTTTATTCAAATTTGTTGAAGTTCTTTCATTTAGTTAAACAAACAAACACGAACACATGTCTTCTTCGTTCTTTTGGCCACCTCTAACCTCTGAATTATGATTTTAACATTGCTTTCTCTTATATTTAGGCCTGTAAACGAACTGAACGTTCAATGAACCATTCGGCTGGAGGTTCGTTTATGATCATTTATTTAGCACACGAACGAACGCCAACATCACTTTATGTTCATTTATGTTAGGAACGCTTGTTTAATCAAATTCGTTGAAGTTCCTTCTTTTAGGTTCGTTTACCTTCGTTAGTTTACAGTTGTTTAAGTTTGTTTATATATTCATTGAAGTTTTTAGGTCCTTATAGTTTAGTTTAGTTTTTATGAAATATATCACCCATTAGAAATTAGCCTGGTTTTATTAAATAGTTTGACTAAATGTTCACATCTACTTTGAATTGGTATTCGCTCAATAATTATGTTTGTTATCTACTTTCAGTTATGTTTGTTTATTTATGTTCGTTTGCGTTCGTGAACCGTTTTGTGTATACTTTAACAAACAAACATAAAAGAATACAAACACACTCATTTCTTAATGAACGGACAGGAACGAGAATACTCTGTTCATTTAACTTTCCATGTATGATCGTTTGTTCTGGTTGAAGTGAAACGAACGAACATGAACATGCGTTGTTCGTGTTTATTCGGTTCGTTTACGCCTTATATATATATTTTTCCTTGCATAAGTTTAAGTTTTTGCACAATCTTTGTGCAGAGCATCAAGAAATCTGAGTGTCCAAGAGAGCTCGAGCCTGTAGATAGAAGATCCTCAGTTCACGTCAATCTGATAAGGAGAGATGAAAACCGTTCCGTGAGTCTCTCTTTAAATAAATATTTATGGTTTTCTTATTAAGTTTCTGTGTTACATATTATTCATCCTGTAGGAACCCGTGGTGGCACCCCAAGTTGCATTTCAAGGAGTAGGAAGAACACTAGGCAGAAACACAGACGAAGCAGCACCAGCCGCTAATACTTCAACTGCCGCCACCAACACCGCCGCCCCTTCTGGCGGTCTTGTTCTGGACCCCGCATTACCATCCACCTCTATTCAGCTTCGGTTAGCTGACGGCACTCGAATGATTGCTCACTTCAACCGCCATCACACCGTTGCAGACATTCGTGCCTTCATTAATGCATCCAGACCAGATGGTTCAAGGGCTTATCAGCTGCAGACGGTTGGGTTCCCACCCAAAGTCCTCACTGATCCAACCCAGACCATTGAGCAGGCTGGCCTCGCCAACTCGGTTGTCATCCAGAAAATCTGAATAATAATTCATAAAACATAAGTGGTGTTGTCGTTTGAAACTAGTCCGTCCTTTTTGTATTGCAAACCATATATTTATGTTAATGTTATTATTAGTACTCCTCACAAGAGAATCATAATGGTTGTATAAATTTCAGACTTTTAAGTTAAACCATGTTGGTTATATTCTTGTGTACATATGCACTGTTTAAAAGTGGTTATGTATTGAATGCTTTAATGAAGCGACAGACAGGCACATGAAGCTAGGTCGGTTGTAGGTTTAAAAGAAGATATGAAGTGAAAATGTACAAGACTTGAAGATATATCTTTGTCTGCCATGAAATTGGCGTGTGTTTGTAGCAGTGAGACAAAGGATAAGCATCTATCTCACTTTGTATTCCGTCCATAGTGGGATGACGATGATATGATTATTGATTATTGATTAGATGACTTCCATTGCAAAGTTTGTTGTCGGCCAAAACTCAATATTATTTCCTTCACCTTTTGACCCAACCAAAAGCTATCTATTATACTATTTATTTGAGCCCATAACAAGTATATATTAATATAAAAGAACATACTTGTGTAAAGCATGAGGAAAATACATACATAAAACAAACTTGTTTTAATTTAATCTAATCTCTAGAAGAACTCGGAGAAAAAACAAGAAAATACCAAAAATTGGCGAGACAAGAAGATCCCAAATTATATGATATCTTGGATTTCACTTTTAGCCTTTTTGGTTAAACAGGTAAGCAAAGGCCCATTCCTAATCATTTCAGATTTTCAATAAACCAAATTTATTTATTTATTAATATTTTACTTTACAGTTTCTTTCAAGAAGTTATGGGTTGCTTGATAGTCTCTTAATAATTCTATTAAGAGGTGTCGCTAGCACAAAAGTGTGTTTTGTTCGCTAAAAGGAATCATCTGAATCAGTCATGGAGCCTCTTATCTGGTTAGATTTATAAACAACCTAAATAGAGTCTCTGAATCGATTAGCACATTATAGTGACTTAGGTGGCGGGTTCCAAATAACCCCTTAGACAGCTCGATACGGAGCACATAATAACACCCAAGTTGATGAGTCGGCATGTGCAAATTTTGTAAGGCTATCATTAGGCTTTATGGGAAACAATATCTAAGCCAACCAAATTCGAACGATATTCACCAATAATACGAGGCACATGAACCGAAAAATGGTTTCATGGTAACGTTTGGTAGCTTGATGGTATGCATCTGGAGTGTTTTAATTGTCCAACAACATGGAGATACCTATACACGAGAGGTGATCATCCTCATCAACAATGGGTGTCGAAGAAGTCGCTTAACACAATTTGTGGATATAATACACATTTTATAAACCCCCGTTCAAATAACGACATTAACATTTTTGACTAGTCACCTATATTTAACGATGTTATTAACGGAGCTGCACATGATTCTTCATTTTAAAAGTTGATGGAGTAGGTTACAAATATGGTTATTAGCTTGTCGATGGTGTTTACCCTGAATGGGTTGTGTTTGCTATAATGTTTTCGGCTCCCATCAGTAAAAGACACATAAGATTTGCACACGCTCAAGAGAGTGCAAGGAAGAACATCAGACGAGCTTTTGATGCGCTTAAGAAGCAGTGGCATATAATAGCTAATCATGCACGGGCTTTCACACCAAAAGAAACTAAGAAACGTGATTATGCTTGTATCATTTACATTAAACGATAATAGAAGATAAGGGCAAGATGGTTTGTACGTATGCTAAGACCGATGTTCCACAATAACCAGTTGACGACACACAATACGAAGCATATTATCAAAATATTACTAAGTACTCCTCGAATACTCACTACAAGGTATGTCGCCGATGCGAGTTTCTTTAACTCCGCCTAGTTACTAAGAATCGATCAAATGTGATCAACCTCTGCTAGAATCACATCTAATCAGTGAACTTGAACTGATTTTGACTTAAAAAATAAGACATAATTCGTATTTCTACAATATTAAAGAACAAATTGTTATGATTTAACAAGAAATAACACAAGACTAGTGCTAAAACTTGAGAACTTTAGAAAATTTAGCAAAGAGAGAAAGTAGTGAAATGTATCACTTATGAATGTGTATGTATGAAGTGCATTTTCTCCTTTACATTGAGCTAGTATTTATACTATAAAAGATTAACTTTTTCTCTAGGCAAGATTAACTACTTGATGGACATGTAGTATGGTACATTATCAATAAGTTTGACAAAGAGCTCATCCACTTGCTTGGTAGATCTAGACGGGTAAATCTTGATCTTGAAATAGATAATCATAACACAAATATCATTTTTTTAATTAATGATTAGCAATTTTTAGAATAATTTATTATTTAAAAATGTATTTCTCTTATTTATATTGATATTTACGTAATTTATTATAAATATTAGTAAACTTATGATATTTGACACATATATAATATCTAAAAATTACTTTTATTTATATTTATCATGTCCGAGTACTCTCCGAATACTCCTAACTCTCCAGTCAGCCGCTATGACACTTGCAACCTTGGTTTTCAGTAGTATTCTTTTTGTTTTTATTAATTTTGGTACATAATCCTTTTGAGATTTATTTTTTAGTTATTAATTTTTATTATTCTTAGTTTCTTTTATTATTTTAGCTTTTTTTTTCTTTTGTACTTTTTAATCAAACATAAAAGTTATTAATAATAAAAAAAAAGATCGTGGAGAGTGAAGTGAAAATGGTCCATTATTAGGGATGAGATCGGTACCATACTAGTATCGAAAATCCTGATCCCGAAAAACACAAATTTTTGGTACCGGTACCCAAATGTTCGGTTCGGTACCAGAATTTAAGACAAAATTCGGAAAATACCGGTACCGTAACGATACCGGCATCGAAAACTCAAAACTTTTTGGTGCCGATTCGGTATCAAATCGATACCAATTTCGATACCCGTACCAGTTTGATACCGTTACGAATCGATATCAATACCCAATTTGCTCATCCATATCCACTACCTAGGTTGAGTGAAAGGCAGAGATGCTTAATGTTGTATTGACATGACACACAGTAAAATTAGGCGAGAGTGGTCCATATAACCGGGTTTAAGGCATGTTTGGGATTGAGTTTGAAAATGCTTATTGTCTTTTTCATAAAGCCATTTTGAAAAGTCAGGATTTGAGGCTTTTAGAAAACCGTTTTTTAACCATTTCAAAAAACTAAAACAAAAAAGATTTTTGTGATTGCCAAACATATTTTAACTCATTGGCTTTTTGGAAATACCAATAAGCAAATAAATATTTTTCAAACTCAATCCCAAACATGATCTTAGTTAGGGGTGTTCAAAACTATCCGTATCCGAATCCGCATCCGAACCATCCGACTATCCGTATCCGAACTATCCGAATTTTCGGATATCCGAATCCCGAATATCCGAAAATTCGGATTCGGATTCGGATACCAGTTTTCAGATTTTTCGAATAGTTCGGATATCCGATATTATAATTTTAATATTTTTTAATTTTATTTTATATTAGAAACCCTATATCTATTTCTCAATATATCCGTCTCTTTTCTTTCTTTAATCCAGAGTCCAGACCCTTACACTTTCCTAGATCCATACAGCCTCCACTCTCCAGCCCTCCACCCTCCTCCGGCCGTCCACCCTCCTCCAGCTGTCCAACCTCCAACGGCCCTCCACCCTCAAACGCTCCACCCAGTGACCAGTACCCACGGCTCAAATGCTCCTCCATGGCTCAAACCTCTTCGTCGGACCTTCTTTCACACTTTTTTGGTACCAATTCATAAAGTATTATAGTATTATAGACTGTTACTTGTTATTTGTTTCAAGTATTTTTACTTATTTCAGATTTTGGTACTGATTCGTTAGATGCTTATTTATCATTGTTAAGAGTGTTAAAGCAGGTTTTTTTTTGGATGATATTCGGATATCCGGGTTTTCCGATATCCGAAATTTCGGATTCGGATTCGGATAGTGATTTTCATTATCCGAAAGGTTCGGATATCTGAAACTTCGGATATCCGGTTTTGAACAGCCCTACTCTTAGTAGCTAAATAATGAAAGTTGAAATTAATCTTTGGAACTTTTCTTTAATTAATATAGTAAGAGCACGGTATTAACTATTAAGTTTATATTTAAGCGAGTTATATTTAAATGGATTAGAATTCTCTATATATGACCTAGAAAAGACTATCTAATTAAGACAAATGGACTGTATACAAAAAACACTAGCTATTTAATTATAATTAAAACTGGTTCCGAATTAAAACACCATTGATCGTGTTGTATATTTGTTGAATCATCATTGAAGATATCACTGGACTTGAACAAAACATGAAACATGGATCGGTACATGGATATAAACTTAATCTCGAAAAATAATAAAAAAATCAAACGGGTAAGCCTAGACACAAACAATAAACAACTTGGACAAAAAATAAAGGCGACAAGAAGGGTGGAATGAAGCGGTCACAGTGGTTGTCTAGAGTAGGATAATAAAAATTCCCGGCAAATTAGATGGTTTGAAGGTCAACGAAACAACGACCAACAGTCTCAAATAGGGACAAAATGATTCTAGAGCAGAAATATAAGGCTAGAATGAGGCGATAACTTGTTTTTGCACCACTATGAACAGATAAAAGAAATCAAACATGAAATTTGGATGGTTTGTTATAATGTTTTTATAGTCGATGTTTCCCAAACATCAGCGTATGTTTGATAGGGACTTTTTAGGAGCTTTTAAAAGCTTCTAGCTTTAAAAAAAACGTTTATACTGATCAATAAAAAAAACTTTGTTTGGTTGAAAGAGCTTGAAGCTTTTAGGTTAGGAGAAAAAACTCTATATTTGAAAGCTTCTATTACTAGACGTTTGAGAAAAAACTACAAACTTTTATATTTGTAATTTTACAAGTTTGGTACTTGAACTTCAATCAACTTTTGTTTATTTATATAATAGTTACACATTTAACCCTTATTCAAAACCAACTACCTCACGACTTTTTAAGAGGCCATAACTTTTTCAAACATTAATATTTTTAAAAAAATTACATCATAAAAACGAGCATTTTATTATCTTTAATTTGAGCATGATATTGTTATACTTCTTTAACTTTAAAAAATTAACATATTACGTGATTACCGGTTAGGATTGGCAACAAGTCGACTCATGTCACATACCGACCAAAAGCGGCCGAACATGCCTGGGCGCTTCGTGATTGTTACAATGCGCACGATACTATTAAAGTGACAATATTTAAGCAACTCATTCATTTCATTTAACATCAAATACAACATAACATGTTCATTACAAATAGATAAAGTACAAGAAAATAAATAGCTTATTTCATTAATAACCTAACGGTCCAAAATAAACTAACGTCTTCAAATCTTCAATCAACCAATAATCAAACCTGTAATGCTGCATAAAATATTCAGCACGTATGTTGGTGAGAAATTCCATGATTTTTGCGTATATATAACATGAAGCAAAATCCACAACTCTTATGCGAAATAGTAAATAATAACAACAATTGCAGTATATAAATCATAAATAAATGAGTCTCCTTTCTAATAGGTATAGATACCAAATTACAAGGAGGAACGTATGATCATACTTATTGAGGATGAGGATGAGGTCAACCAACAAAAGCAATAAACATTTAACTATTAATCATATGAGACATACAACACACAATCGAACAATTATTCTCGTAGCACATAAACTAGAGTTTGTGGTTTGAGAATTCGAGTCTTAAATCATTTTTGTTTAAGTAAGTATGCAAGCTACCCCTAAAGTATAAAAGCGAAAACGAATATGAAATTACCCACTTTAAAAATAGTGATGTCGATGAAGAAAACTTAGAATAATAATAATCTTCAAGAAAGCGAGCCGACGGTTTAACGTGCGTGTCCTAGATTGAAAGACCTTGAGTTAATAATGAGTCCTGAAGATGAGAATATAATTGGTATAAAAGTTCATAAAGATAAAGCTTGGGTTTTCGGGAGTTTAAGTTATATTTTACAAAATGCGGTAAAAAAAAAGCATAACATGAAATGGGCTTTACATGAAACCGGACCTTTGATGTTTAGTTATACTCAACCTTATTAAGTTTTTACGTGGGAGTTGGTTTAGTGCTAGTGTGCATGATCCCGATAATGTAAGCATCAAGATCCGACTTTTAAGATTTGATCGGTTTAGTCGGTTCAGGACTTGATAAAGTAGCAAATCCACATCCAACTTACCAAACATTTTAAATATATGAATAACTTCAATAAAATCAGTAGCTTAAACAAGTTTGAGGATTTTTATCATTTAAAGTCTCAAATTCGGGTTTAAGCGAGTTTAAGTCGGCCCGATCGTGGTATAAAACCAAGTTTGGTTCCGACACACCATAATCTTAGAAATATAAATAAAATAAAGTGAAACATGAGATAAAAAGGTTTGGAAAGATTTTTGGTGGTTTGAACGGTGACCAGCTCGTTAAAACAAGTAGTTTTACTCGGTTTACACCCGAAACTTGGTTTAAGCCAAGATTTGTTCTAACACTTCCAAAATCTTAAGTAATATAAAATAAAACATAACTAAAAAATAAGTTGAACTTTTGGTGGTTTGAATATTAGCTAACTTGTTAAAACAAGTGTTCGGTTTTACTCAGTTTTTACCTGAAACTTGGGTTTAAGCCAAGATTTGTTCTACACTTCCATATCAACCATATAATGACTAGAATATGAAGAAATCTAAAGTGTTTGATGCAATAGGGTTGCTTAAAAGTTAATGAAAGTGCTTAAACGAATGTTCGATTTGGTTCGGTCATTGACTCGGTATTAAATCGAGGATGGTTACCACATGTCCAACACCATATAACTAAAATATAAAGGAAAACTCAGATCTAAAATGTTTCATGCTATGGTTGCTTAAAAGTTAATTAAAGTGTTTAAACGAGTGTTCGGTTTGGTTCGGTCCTTGACTCGATATGAGAGCGAGGATGGTTGCCACATGTCCAAAACCATAGAACGAAAATAATATAAAATTTCCATATCTAAACTCAAACAAGAAAGTTAAGCGAGTAAACTTCCAGAAAACGACTCAAACGGGCCTAAAATGCATAAATACGTGCTTGAAGGTCCAAAAACCTTAAACAATGAAAATGGTTTTCTTAACATAAATTACTTAGAACAGCTGAAAATAAAAAAAACATAAACCCGAAACGGATTGAAATGCAAGAATCGGTTCTGTTGACTTTTAAGGTCAAACTTAAGCAAAACTAGCTAGAAGTCTAGAACAACTTGCAAGATCAAACACTTTTGGAGAAGGGGGTGAAAATGAGCGGGAGAAAATGGATGAGATAGTGAGGTATTTATGGGGAGGATTAGGGTTTGAGAGGTTGGTTAAACTTTTACCCAATGGATAAATGATACACTTTGATGTTTTATTAAAAGAAATGAGTTTTTATTTAAATAAATTATAACTAGAGATAAAATCATGTTAGGAGGGTTCTAGAATAATTATGGGTTGAGTCTTGGTTGGTTTGGATGTTTACAACACGAGTTCGGGCCTTAAACGAACAAAAAAACGTTAAAAAATTGATTTTTTGTTGAAACAAATTGGGGCTACGGCGCAGCGGGCTGAGGCCAGCCCTACGCGTCATGTGAGGTGGGGTTCTCGGCCAAACTTTGCTTTTTTTGGCAATTTTAGTCCCTGTAGTTCGTTTTAAGTCATTTTGAGTACAAAATAAGCGTTTTACACACCGTTAAAGACTTTGGAACGAAATCTCAAGTATAAAGCATGATTATAACATAAAATTCTTTGGTTTTATTAATATCTAATGATCCTAAAGTCAAAACGGGTTGGGTTTACAATACAAAACGAGTACAAATGTGCATTGAAAATGACGAATGCCATAAACTCAGGCGAGCTCGGGTCATGTGGAAGACCAAATTAGGGCCGGAACGAGTTTATACAAAAAGGGTTAATTTAGTTCGCTTCATGTCGGTACGGTTTTGAGTTAAAAGGGGTCTGTTCAGAGCATGTTTCAGATTAGAATAGTGGGTTGGAACGGGATTCGGATCAAAACAGGTTGGTTTAAAAAATTATCTATTTGAAATTACTGTATATTTCAGCTTTGCTTCTTGATTTTCGTCACCAGTTACACGCTTTGCCTTTGCACGAATTACACGTCTACAATCGGGTTATGTGTGCATTATCATCAGATGAATCATGTACCGGCATTGATTATGCGGTTGATGTTAGGTTGCGCGCCCACCTCAATGCACCACGCGAGCACCCAACTACTTTTATTAAAAGCTCCAACTACTCTACAAAACACCTAAATACGTCTAAAAAACTACAGCTTACAGCTTACAGTTAACAGCCACCAGCTAGTTTTGCCTAATGTTAATCTTTAAAGTTGAATAATGGTACCTTGTTAGAATTATCAAAAACACTAATTATGAAATTAGAAAATAACCTACATGTCCAATTGAACTATGAGATAATACATAATCACATAAAATAGTGATATTATGAGTAGGTAATTTATGATAAATTCTAAAAAAAAGTAAAATAGATAGATATTCGTTTGTAATTATCAACGGATCACCGATGCATGGCCTAAACCTGAAACAAAGACTATCACTGAAAGGTCATCGAGAGAACACCTACATGGGTAATTCCAAATTTTGCCACTATCCGTGGAAACCACATTTTAGATTTTTAGTGGGTGTTCCCTTATAAATTTGTCACTAACATTAAAGATAAGATTTCAGATAATGATGGCGTAAAAACTTGTTGCTCGTTTGTTAGTGGGAAAATTTCTCGACGGATTTTTCCATTTAATCCATCAATAATTATAAAGATAACATTTCAAAAGATTCCAAGCTCAAACTTTTCAATCATTTGTCGATGGGTACCATCATACGACAGATGCTCATAAAACAAACAAAAATTAGTGTACATCGTAACCAAACATCAGTTGTTTTCAAATAAATATTGTGATACATTTAAATACTCCTCGTTTTCTTCGTCTCCTTAAACTCCATGTTTTCACATGATTACACAAACATCTATATTTAGTGATAACTAGTTTGCTAATATTGGTGATTTTAGAATTAAATATTACCAAATGAGTTTGCATAGGGTCGTTAGTTTTGTTTCAGAATTCTACATATTTCATTGTTGATTGATCGATGTAATTTATGTCATCGATCCTTTCGTGATATTGCCATCTAAGCTGCCAAAATATTCCATCAGTAATCTATTGGTGTACCATATCTCAGTAATCCCTCGGTAAAGTGTGTCGGTAAACCTTTCACAAACTTTGTACCCTATCATGATTTACGACAGAGTTTCATCAATGAATTACCGACACGATTCACTTTCACCATCAGACTTCGAAGTTTTTAGTTTTACAATAACATAATCAAGTTATGTATCAAGTTATGCATGATGACAAAAACAAATTGTTGAATTAATGTTTATTTGTTGAATTAATGTTTATTTGTTGAATTTCTTTCTTTTGTTTTGTAGTTTCTTTTGTCTTGTATCATGATTTGACTTTAAAAAATGTTTTTTTTCATTTGGGTACGAATGCAATATTAGAATGGTAACAAATAAGGTGTCAATTCATTTCACGTAAAAGAATAAATTTCCAAGTCATCAACTACAAGCCAAAGCATCTAGGGTGCCATCTTTATTTTGGATCACAAACTATATCATCAATAAATTCACACACGTTGGCTCCACTGCTCAATTTCTATATTTAGAAACCTAAGAGTTTTGTTTATTACTATATTAAAAATCCTTAGATCGTTTGTTGGATTTCTAGATTTTCATGTCGGAAACGTTACATGAGTTATCTTCAACCTATAGATATCAATATAGTGACATGAGCCGTTATTTAAGGATTTACAGACACGTATTACATATACAAACTAGTACCATGCATATTTAATGGTTTAAAGTATGAAGTCACAATTCATAAAAGTAGCCGGGTTGCAATATTGTAGAAAGTACTAGAAAATCACCTCTATAGTCATATAACATGCAACTTGTGTATCTATTTGGATTTATGTTTTAGACTTGTCCAAAAACCATGTTTACATCATACGTATGTACATTCTCTATGTTATGCACAATCTTGTTAAAACTTGGTAGCCAATTGGATAGGCAACCAGTCCCATCGTCAGTTTAGTTCGCATGGTCTGAATCAACACTGGGACCAATTTCGTTTTTGGCGTGTCATGGTTGAACGCGCGTGTGACCCGATTTAGTGGTTAGGTCAAGAACATGTTGATGTAGTGTTTCTAGAGATATAAATTATTTTTATTTTTATATATATTCTTTTATATATTAAGAATATTTTTTTACATTGAAATTTAAGTTAATAATATTATCTTATACGAAAGTGTTTATCAAGTACCAGCCAATTTAGAAGTAGGTTGGTTTTTCTATTTGTGAATAGTCATAAAATTCCTAAAGGAGTATTTTATATTGTTTTTTTCTCTTTTAATAAATATTATATTTCTTTTATCCTATTAAATATACTCACATGACATTATACTATTCAATTTTTATTTGTAATATTTACACAACTTTTAAGTTCAGTTTCAATAAATTATTAAAACATATTTTTATATATGTTTTAAAGTTTTTATGAAACAATTAAAAACCAAATAACCTAAAAACAATTTGCGACTATCTCTTTACGATTGCTAATCTAGTCACTAGTTTCACCCCATGTCGAACGCTACTTTGCGATCATTTTTTGTTTGTCGCTATATTTGTTACTGTTAAATTGCCGTCTTTGTCTATTTCTTAAGGTTTTTGTTAAGAGGCAATTCTCGTTCTCTAAATGAAAGGTTCTTAAAGGGGTTATACTAGGGACACACTTTATAAGCCCTATATAAGACTATATGGGCAGGGTATAGCCCCCGTATAACTTTATAACATTGAAGAGTATTTAGTGTTTCTAGAAAACCCCTTTTAAAATAGCAAGAAGATATTTTAGTCCGGATCATATCATCATCTGGTTTTACATGATTAAACTCCAAAAGGAGAAAGGATAAGGTTTCTTGCCTAAATTTTATAAAAGAAGTAATAAACTAAACAATAACAATAAGATTGCAAATAGTAAAAGTATTATAATAGTGATAATTATAAAATTCGATATTGTCAGTGTGTTGGTAATTGAAGCACTGAAGAGTCTTTTGTGAAGATATAGAAAAGAGATTGGGTTTAGAGTCCAGTCTCTTCACTCGGTTTCTTTAGGGTTAGGGTTTTGTATGTCTATGCTACTCATCTTACTTTATAATTTCAGAATCTCACAGATGTCCCATAATTTGGTACTCTTAGAAAACATAAGTTATATTAATAAATAATTATTATATAGAAGTATATATCCCAAATGCTAGATGCAAATATTACTGTATTAATTTTTATTTTAACGATAACATACACCCTATAATCCTGTTTTTTAATTTAGCTTGTTATCGGTCCAAAACTCGTCAATGAGCTAGTGGTGGAGTGGTAAGGAAGAGGCTTGGTGTTTTATGTGACCCAGGTTCGATTTCTGCTCACAGAATTTAGTTTCAGAGACACCAGCATGATGATGGGAGACTAAGCGAGTAGGTGGCTTTCACTAGTTGGATCATTGAACTGAACGAATTTTATATCGCCGTATTGTCGTGCCTTCGGGCGAGTGTTCACGGGTGTTGGCCTTATGTAAGGGTTTTTTCCCGAATCGAAAAATGAGTGTATCTCGATGCGGTGAATTTAGCCAGTAATTCATTTGGAGTATTCGTTGACCGTTAAAAACTCCGCTTAACAAAAATGTCATTTGGTTAATATATTTACTTAACCTCTAATGGTACTATTTAAATTCTAACTAAAATATGGGTCCTATCACTTTATTCTTCTTGCAACCAAAACAAAATGAGAAGTATATGGGAATGGGAGCATCCATCTCAATCTTGAAATTGAAAAGAAATTTAAAACCAATATATATTAACAGTTGTACAAATTACCAGTTTTCTAATCAAATAGTGTTTTTTTAAACATTCCTTTTAGCATCTAGTAATTTAATACCCCTCTTTTTTTTTTCTCTCTTTTTTTCACACTTCTATAAAGATTGAACCACCAATCTTATTCTATACCTTAACCAGCTTATCAATACCTTTTTTAAAATAACTAAATGTTAAATTCATTGAACTCCTATTTAATTCTCCTTATAATTCATTAAGCCTACCATGTTTAGAAATCTTAATTTGTTATCTAAGATAAAGTGATTAACATTCCAAGTTACCGTGCTCGTCATTTTTGCACTTAGTGATTACATTCCTTTTTATTAAAAAAATTTGTATTTTTATCTTTGTTGATCATATTTATAAAGTACATCTTATTTTTAAAAACAACTTTTCTAATCTGCATAGTCGCGGATCCAGGAATTTTTTTTCAGGTGGTGTACTATTTTTATATGCTTAAATTTCATGGAATCAGATATTAATATTTCGGGTCGGTTCGATAGTTCAGGTCGGTTCATTACATAATAAAAATACGATAAAATAATAAAAAAGACACCATCATTTGAAATTAAAAAACATTAAAAAACACATGATATAAATACAATGGTTTTTATGAATTAAAAAAATACTTATAGTTGTTCCCTACGAGTCTTCATCTTTTGAAATTGTTACACAATATAAATACGATCGTTCGGCCGGATGCCTGGACTACCGGAGGTAGGAGGTGTGGCGCCTGCATAATCATGGTAGAAAGGCGAGAGAGGCAGAGAACGATGTTTGTAATTGTATATTGGTTTAAAATTTTTGGTTTATGAAACCCTAAAAAGCTGCAGAGAAAAAACAATTAAAAAAATAGTGTAAAACAGATTTGAACTATAAAAGAATGCTTAGAAAAAAAAAATAAAAAAAAGGGTAGTGTAAAACAAATTTGAAGCTGTGACCTTCAATTAACTAACTTAGAGGTTTATCCGCCAGACTTGCAACTTATATTCAGATTAGGATGGTTCATTTCTAATTAATAAATGGTTCACTCTATTATTTTCTATATACCAATACATTATTATTTCGAAACTCAGGAGATTCTCGGGTGATTCCTTGGAACCACCCATTTACATCGTGGATCTGCCCATGAATCTGCATTTATTTATTTGGTCTTATCTTTTGTAAATTAAGAAGTAGTAGTTAACCCACATTCCGTCTATAAAGTATTAACTAAGTGACAATGAAATATTGTACTTGAACCCTCGTATAATCATACTAAGTTAAGTTACTGACAGAATATTATGTAAACTAATTAATAACGAAAAGAAAAAAATAGGTTTATATATACATAGTGTCCGTACCCGAATAATTAAGTGGGGTCTGGGTTTGGGTCATCACAACAACCAAAGACACAATAGGTAAACCAGAAATGTCACTTCCTTTGCATGGTGTTGAAAATTATATATTTTGAGGTTTAAACAACAGTTATTAGTCAGTTAGGAATTAGAAAACTTATTTATGCAACTTTGAATAGACGGTTGGCATCCCGTCTTATGAAGGTTCATCCGGGTATTGGAGGTAGTTCCAGTTAACGTCTCACTTAAGAAAAACTCAGAAGTGCTACTAATAAATGATGAAAAGAAGGCGGAATCCGATAACATAAAATTTACTTCAAATGTGTAAACAAAAGGACAGACAAAATGACCTTTTGTTTGTTGGTTAATTTATCAGATTATTGAGGTATAACTATAAAAGGTTTTAATATAATTGTTTATATTGACAGACCGCTCAAATATAACAGCCATGATCCAACGAATAATAGCAAAGTTATGTTGGCAAGTTTATGATTAACAGAGAGTTAGATAGAGAGGGATGTAGCTAGCCATGGAGGTATTAAACAGAAGAGAATCATAGATGGAAAAAGTTGTTTTGGTAAATTACTTTACGTCATGTCTATATAAGCTATGACATCAGTGATGGTTTTTCTTTCTTCCTTTATTTCATGATGAGAGAGAGAAATCTATAATTATAAGGAAGCATCAAAGACAAATAGCGGTAGCATCTAAAACCTGCTCCTTATTAAGTTTTCCTTTTTTTTTAATCAAGACTGATACTTACAAAAATATTTACTAAATGGATGTTCTTTTAAAGAAATTTATTAAGAGTGTTTGATAAAGGACTTACTTTTCTCACTTCTAATGAGAGGTGTGTGGCGTGGTTCGGTGTGGTTTTTGGCTAAAATCAAAACTTCGTTCTTTGGATATTTTGAAACCGTTTGGTTTCGGTTTTTCGGTTTTCGTTTTGGTTTTGATTCGGTTTCAGTTTTTTTCATTTTTGCCATTTATGCTTAAGAATATTAGTCCGAAGACAAAGTTAGCCGAAAATAATAAATTTAGGTATAAATAATTTTATTAATTGCTAATTAATAGACTATTATATATTTGACCATTGACCAAAAATATTTGAGTTACATATTTATTAAATTTTTATAAATTACTTAAATAAAAAATATAAAAAAATAAAAATTTAGGAATTCGGTTCGGTTTGGTTCTTTCGGTTTTCATTACATGTAAAACCAAAACCGAACCGTTAGTTCGTTTTTACAAAAACATAAAACCAAATTGTCACTTTTTGTTTCGGTGGGACCAAATTCTGTGGGACCGGATTCTCTTGGTTCTGAAGTTAATCTAGGTTTTCGGCTTGATTAACGGGTGGGTTCTGGTTATTCCGAGTACTCATATTTTCTAGCTTTGGTTTGGATGTTCAGGTTTCTACTTGTTGATCTAATCCATTCCTCTGGTCTGCCCGGTTTCACTTGGCTATCTTTTCTATTTCTAGATCGAACTGAAGCTATTCTTTATCTCGGGAATATCTCGTATGCAAGAACTTGTAAGAATCCCTGTACACACGAAAACACACAAACCCCGCATAATATCAACGAAGAAACAATAAAAACTACTAAAACTAAACTAGCACTTTGCGCGTTGATTCCCCGGCAATGACGCCATTTTGATCGATGTTGAAAGATCAATAAAAAATATTTATAAAAATTACCTTTACTAGCTAGGGCAAGTACAATGTCGAATCCACATGGAATCAGTGGAAAGTGCTATTGTTCACTAATTAATTAAGCAAAGGCCGATAGACGATGTCAAACAGATTAAATATTGATTTGGTTGTAAAACAATTAGAGAAAACGGTGACACGCTTCTGGTTCAGGTAATACGATGAACTGACTGATTAAACTTATACCAATTAGGGAATCACATAGACATAATTTGTTTGTTAGAATATGAAAATAATTACTAGACACATTAGTTTGGTTATGATGATTCACAGAACTTAATCCGACGAATTGACACAACTGAACGAGGTCTACCTAATTACCAGTTTATTAGTGTAAATCTAGCATCTATCAATGATTAATGGTAAACGGTTCAATGACGATAAGAACTTAATCCTAAATGTTGATGAACACACACCAGGTAATTGATGATAAGCGTAATTCATAGAAAAACAATTGTTTAACCAATTCAAACAAACCTATAGATTCAATCAACCAAAAGATTAATCAAAACTAAATCCCAATACTGCTAACAATCATAAAATATTTAGTTCATATGTAAACCCTAAACCTGAAGTGGCCACAAGTGGTTAGCCTTGCCCCTGCATCATGATTGGCTCAATTATGGGTTGGAAGGATGAAACCATGGAAGAATTGGTAATCGAAAGGTGTTAAGACGGTGGATAATGGCTTCCTAATATGTGACATTTGAGCCAAAACAAGGTACACCTCAGTACGTATTTACCGATTAAGCAAATAAACGCTTTTTGCATAACAAACGAACGATTAACCGAACGGGTCGGGTTATGACCCAGATATCTTGGGGGGCCATCTATAAGTGATATACGATCTATACAAGCTAAAATATTAGAAATATGGTCTTAGTTTGATAGCAAACAAGTTAAACGAAAACATGCTCGTTTAACCACCCGCTATAGATTTAAACGCAAAAGATGGTTACAAACCAAGCATTGTATCATCTGATAAGCCGAAAAAGACTTACCAAACACTTATTAAAATGTTTTAAGCGATCCGTGAAAATATTTTTGATTTTTACAAACATATAGTATGTTTTTATAATTTTACACAAAACTAGCCAAAAAACACTCGTTTTCGCGCTGTTTAACGCACCCGATAAGTTTTTCGCGCCAAAAACCGAACCCGAACTAAATTTGGACCGGGCTTTTCGTATTTGGGCTTGAGAATTCAGAAAATTGGGCCAAAATGGGCCCATGGACCTCCGATCGCAAACAGCAGCCCCCCCTTTTTATTCTTTCACATTTAAACTAGATACAAGATATTTTCAACATTATTTCTTGAAAATTCTGGACATAAACTCTGTTTCAGCCAAAAACCTTCAAACCCTAAGGTAAGGGGCTTAAATAAGT
Organism: Bidens hawaiensis; assembly: GCF_021521415.1. Taxonomy (NCBI): domain Eukaryota; kingdom Viridiplantae; phylum Streptophyta; class Magnoliopsida; order Asterales; family Asteraceae; genus Bidens; species Bidens hawaiensis. The sequence goes on from NW_027494591.1 coordinate 75,369, forward strand.
AGCTTTTTTACTTGTTTAAACTTGTTTAATACCATAAAAACATGTCTTGGTTACTAACAATCATTCCTAACCGTGTAAAAATCCTAAAAATGGTCCATAAACATGTTTTGATCATACACATGGTAAGGAACCTGTTTTGATAGTTTTTTTTGGCCATAAACACGGATTAAAGGGTTGAAACGACGTTTTTACGGTTCAAAAGTTCGTTTTTGTGCACTAGCCGAAACCCTAACTTAAGGGCTGTTATTGTCACACCCCGACCAAAGGCGGCGGAACATGCCGAGGTGTAACGATTGTCCATAAGCACATGACACTAATTAAAGTGACAGTATTTAATAAACTCATTTCATTTCACAACATCAAAAATGTCACATAACAATTATCCATAAAATAACCATAAACAAGATATCACAAAATATGGCAAATTGATATTGTTCATTTTTACTAATATCCTAAGGTCTTTGATGTCGTTTTCTTCACAATCATAAATCAACCAAGATGCAAACCTGCAACATTTCATAAAATAAAGTTTGTCAACACAAAGGTCGGTGAGCAATTAATAAGTTTAATCATATTAGTATATAATAATGATAGCCACAAAACTTGCATAGGAAACGATAAATAAAAGTGGTAATTTGGATAAATAGATATCGCTAAACACATTAGCGACACCTAGCTATAAGGGGATGCCAAATAGTCTAGGATTTTATAGTTATCGTTAATTGCATTACGTTAACGACACCTTGCTATAAGGGGATGCCAAACAGTCTAGGATTTTATAGTTCCACCAACCAAAAGCGATAAACACATAGGCATATAAGCATAGAACACCAAATCGAGCAATTATTTAGGTAATGTATACAACTACGTTTGTGGTTTAAGATTCAAATATAAAGCATTTTGTTGAATAAGTATGAAATGTCACCCCCAAAGTAAAAGATGGAAAATGGGGTATGAAGTACTCACCTTCAAGTGGTAAACTTGAAAGATGATAATTTGGAGATTTGTCGGAACGACGAGTTTAACGCACAATGCCTAAAAAGAAAAGAAGTCTTGAATTTAGAAAGGTTGTCTTGAAGGTCTTTAAACAAAATAAATGTTGAGAAATGTAAATAATTAAAGTTCAAGGTTTAAAATGTGACTATTTAAGAATTTATAATAATAACCCTTTAAAAATGTAAGTTTGCTCGAAACCGGGTTAAAGTATATCTAACCTTAATATTTACTCAACCTATGTTAAGTAATAAGGTGGGTAAAATGCAAGAATGCAAATCCCTTTGGAATAAAGATACTAAAACGGGTTTTTTTTATCGAGTGTTCGGGTTGTCGGTTCGGGTCTTGATAATTGGTCAAACCTAAACTCAACTTTCCAAAATATTGAATGTTATGAGATAACTCAATAAAATTTAATAAGACTTAACCAAGTATGTAGTTCCATTGTTTTAGAACTAACAACGCACGTTAAGCGAGTGTTCGGTTTTGTCGGTCCAAACTTTGTTATGAGATCAAGTTGGATCCAACATTTCCAAGTACTTAAGAAAATATTTAAAAATCAATTTGTAACTGTTTTTAAAGAAATATACAAGTCTTGATGGCTAAAAAAACACACTTGTGTGTCTTAAGCGAGCAAGAATCGGTTTGGTTCGGTTTCCATCTCACAACAAGTTCATAGATGGTTTCCACATGTCCAAACACTAAAGAACTTGTATAATAATGTACAAATAAAAAAATACCAAAAGTTAACAATAAAGTCTTTAAACAAAAGTTGAGTGTTCGGTTCGGATCGTGTTTCGGGTTAAGTCCGAGGTAAGATTCTACAAACCCATAACCATAGAATTTGCAAAAATGATTTTAGAAACTTAGATCTAACACTAAGTATGTTTAAACAAACAAAACTAGTAACAAAGTTCGGTTTACGGTTTAGAGCTATTTACGATTAAACCGAAGCATAGACTTTTAAAAACCCATAACCATGGAACTTGTAAACATGACCAACAAACTAAAATAAGCAAGATTAATATGTATGAACAAGTTATATAGATGTATATATATCAAGGACACGAAGTCCTCCATGAAGCCTTGCCTTATGGGGTCCGAAACCTCACCGACCGGAATCGGAGAAGTAACTACCAAAGGTAAACAAGGGGTGTATATTATATATATGTTGCACAACCATAAACAAGTATTAATAATGCTACATAAACTAATTAAGATGAAAGACCAAAATCCTTCAAGAACACTTAAGAAGATAACCTTGAATCTTTGATGTTTGAGAGAGTTTTTTTTTTTTTTGGAGTTGTAGCAAGGGAAAATGAAGAGGAAAGGTGGTGTATATATAGGGTAATGTTGGTGGTCAAATATGGGTGTGAGACACAAGAGTTTTCATGCAAAATGGATCAAGACAGAAACACAAAACAACAAAAAAATAAATAAATAAATAAATAAAAATAAAAATAGGATGTTATCAAGACCCAACAAGTGTGAAACAATATTGTAACATAAATCCATCATTTTGATTATAACATAAGCTTCGGTTTACAAATCGGGTCGGTTTACATAATAAACAAATACAAAAACGAATACAAACAACACCCGAAATTGATGAATGTCACAGTTATGTTGATGAAATATTGTTTGGTTTGTGATATAGGACATGTACCTAGCATGCTTAGAAGCACAAGAACCTGAAAATATGATTAAAAGGTCGGAAACGAGCCAAACCCGCTAAGGTAATGCTGAAACACTCGCTTACGGGCTATTTAGGTTAAGGTTGTGATGTGCATATTTTTAGGACTTGAAATTATTCAGGGACATCAGGGACCATGTCAATGAGTCCCTTTTCAAATTTGGTAATTTTTCGACCATCCGAGAATATTTTGCGAATTTATTACCGAATTGGGACGTTTATTTGGGAAAAATAGCTAAAATACTTCAAAAATTATGAAATTTTTCTGGGAACTCAGATTTGATGTATTTTGATCACATATGAATTTTGGGATCATTTAGAGAAGTTTAAAGGTGTTTTGTTTATTTGCGTTCGTGTGAATTTTTACAGCCGAATTTGGGCCGAAAAGAATATTGCACGAGCTTTTTACATTCTGGAATTGATACAGGTTGTTTTGGGACGTGATTTGAGTATACGGACGAATTTGGAAATTGTTTGGGGTAAACGGACGATTTTCAAACGAAATATAGTTGATAAAATGAATTTTTATAAATTAATAAATCAGTAAATAAATTCAAGAAATATTTTTATAAAAATCTACATATTTTAATTGATAAGTGGTTAAATTTTCAAAATTTAATGATTAACGGTTAATTAATTATGTTAATCTGAATATTAAACAAATTCAGTTTTTATAACAACTGGCAAGTTCGCGACTAGTAAACCTGCGGGAAAATCAAAACACCAAGAGTGATCAAAAATCATATGTTTGGACTAATTAAGTGAAAATGAACTTTTCTATGAGAAACCTAGACAATCCGGGTGGATTGTGCGTGTTTCTTCTCAAATCAAACTGAATATACAGAAACGGGCCCCGTGGCCAATCCGGGACCCAAGTATGTGATCTTTCTTTATAACTTAATCATTTTATTAACCAATACATTTACCCAAGCTTATTTTCCCATAACTGTTTTCTGAACGCGTAAACGAACAACTTGGCCCAGCTGGGAAAACGGGAATCTGAGCCAAGTTCGGTTTTGAGTATTAGACATTGAACAACATCACAACCTAAGCCTATTGCCACTTTCTGGGCGTTCCAGCTACACCCAGATTAGTTATACAGTCCAGTTTAGTATTGAGATTTTAATAATATTAAAATATTAATATTATTATAATATTGATTATAGGGACTACTGATAGCAGAGCAAACGAACAACGAGCTGATACAGTACTGATTATCGACTAAACCGTGAGTTTCATGACCCCACTTTTAAACTGTTTTGCGAACTTTTGTGGTGAAAAGCATGTTTGATTTCATATACATACCTGAAACATGTACTGATGTGAATTATCTAAGTGCTAACACATGAAAGTCCCACGATCACAGTGATTAACTTCGAGCCGGTGGCTTGTGAATAGTACTATTGGTTTGACAAACCCAAACGGAATCGGCCTGGTTGCCGTGTCACATAGCGCCGTTTGCACATGACCATATTTATACAAACAGGCTATGTAGTGTTAGACATAGCTACCGGGGCATGTTGTGGGCGGAAAGGGGCCACAATGGTTGATAGAGCGTGGGAAATGGATGCACGCAGAACATACAGTCAAGGCTTCACTGTAGCTTAGCATAATTACATCACATACATCATTTACATACATACATACTTATTTCATGATTACAAGTGTTGACTTGTGAACACTCATTATTATTTTCTTGAAACTCGTGAAACTCACCAACTCTAGTAGTTGACCCGTTTTAAACTGCTTTTCAGGTGTACCTAAATCGAAGTAATTTGGTGATCTGTTACTTGCCTGAAGTGTGTGGTCGATGCTATGTGAATAGAAGCAAGGGTGTTAGTAGTAAGAACGTTTAGTTAACGAACTAGTTTTGTTTGTATCGCCTAGACTGTAAAACAATGATAGAATGAAGAAATGTAATATATTGTAAATTAGTTTGTAATGTTTCTTTATAAACAATGTGTTGATATCAGAGGTGTTTGTTACATTCCCGTTTTACACTTCCGCATTGTGCTAGTCGGGGTGTGACAGAAGTTGGTATCAGAGCCATTGGTTATAAAGGATTAGGTTATCCCTTAGGGTACCTAATACATAACCGTAGGCTCGATTAATTCTGGGAAAAATTATTAAATAATAAATTAATATCATATACTGATGGATGTCGGGATGAACTTGTATGGCAAGTGAGTTATTGTGGTCCGGAACATAATAACAGACTTGCTTGTACGAGGGAATTCGGGGAGAAGTCGCGGAACGTATGATTAGGTAAAAGTGGTAACATATGTGTATAAAAAGTAATGTGAAAGTATATACATATATATATATGTAACACTCATACGTGCTTATGTGGAACAAGGTGTATGAATACGTGTATGTACGATACTGTTGATGACGGTACATTTTACTATGAATATTATATTCATTTATATTCAGTATTGATTTAAATAATAATAATAATTAAAATTTTAATAAAACTAATATTATATTCTGATATAATTAATATTAAAATTGGTTTAATTAATTAATCTCCTCGACAATAGTTAGCGATAGCAATAGATATTATTCTTATAACTAACCTTTGTGCAGAGTCATGTCAAGAAATAACGACTACGTACCGGAAGAAGAACCGGTAATATCTGTAGAGGAGGATCCCGAGGAAGAATCAGAGGAGGATCCAGAAGAGGAGGACCCAGAAGAGGAACCGGAGGAGGAGGAGGAAGAGGTAGAGGAAGAAGTTATTTGTAGAGAGCTACCCAGGAATGTGCCTGATCTATCCGGCTACAGATGTGATAGCTATCCACCCAGGTCACCACGCAGGGATCAAGACGAAGTTAACAGTCTGTATCGTTCACCTGCTAGAGTAGCCCGATCACCCACTCCACCTGTACACCTGTCGCCGACGACTTCAGCTACTGCGCGAATCCGGCAGACTGCTCGTATTCGGGTAACCCCGATTGACCCTACCTCGATTCCATTCAGATCTACCCATGACCGGGGAGGACCTTCACGCCCTAGGGTAGATACTTCATCTTCCCGTTCATTGAGTATACCTACCCCTCGCCCTGACCTTCCAAACGCAGGAAACAACTCTTGGATGGCTGTCCTGACTGACCGTGTGATAGACCACTCGATAGCCATAGCTAACATTAACCAGGAAAGGAGGGACGTGACCAAGTACTTATCGACGTTACATCAGATAGTACTGAACTTGCAGCAGTCAGATGCCTACCACCACTGGTGTTTGGATAGGGTGACAGTTCGACTGTGGAACTGTTACTGGGTGATTACGGTGCTGTTATTTTTATGTTTTGTGGCTAGCCTATCGTCTGTATGGATAGATGCGGAATATTACAATTATGTGTACATGATCTTTTGATACTCCATGTATGTATATAGCAGTATGTTATGTTAACGTGGAGCACAATTTTGTACATTATTACAAGCACTGACCTTTATAGGGTTAAGTCTAACAGTCACTTAGTGACAGATTTTGATATATACATGCAAGCACTGGCCTTTGTCAGGCTAAGTCTATGTACTTTTGATATCAATGTACAGAACAACTTGTGAAATGTTAGTATGTTATCTGGTTTACCTGTACAACATTTATTGTGATTACTATTACACAGTGCCATAGACTGGAATTAGTACTAATTGGCTTATATTTGTTTATCATTATAGAATGGCCCTAAAGAAAGCAAACCCTATGACTGAGGCAGAAATAGCCGAGATGATTGCTCGGCAAATGCAGGCAGTAATCCCACTTATCGTAACACAAGTAACTGCCGGTGTAAACGCAAATATGCAAACAAACCAACAACAAAACAATAATGCTCCCCCAACCAACAATGAAACAGTTACAAATAACAATCCCCCATCTAATACAAATACCCCTACCAATACAAATAATCCCCTACCGAACCCAAGCAATGACAATAACAACCCTAATCCCCCTCGAAGGGAATATTCGATCAAAAACTTTATGGCCTGTAAACCGATTGATTTCAAGGGCACCGAAGGGCCAAATGGGCTGATTAAATGGATCGAAAAGACTGAATCTGTCCTCAATATCAGCAATTGTCCACCAGAAAACATTGTCAAGTATGTTGCTTCTACTTTTACGGATCATGCTTTGATGTGGTGGAACACTACGGTGCAGATAAAAGGTCAAGATACGGTGAATCGCATGACATGGGCTGAACTCAAAACACTGATGCTTGAACATTTCTGCCCAAGGAACGAAATTCAAAGGTTAGAACATGAACTTTGGAGTTTGGAAATGAAAGGAGCGGATCATTTGGGATACACGAACCGCTTCAATGAATTGGCTCGCTTAATACCATGGTCAGTAACTCCTGAAAATAAACGAGTTGAACGTTATATTTGGGGTTTAGCCCCGGAAGTGAGGAGTTTGGTGAACTCTGTGGGTCACACTTCGTTCGAGAATGCCGTGACTCAGGCCGGAATCGTAACTTTCGACTTGGTAAGAAGCGGAGTGTTGAGAATGGCCGGGGAATCATCAGGTATGAAACGAACTGACTATGGGACGAGAGCACAAGGAGGACAATCAAGCAAACGTGCACGTCCGACAATCAGTAATTATGCTATAACTGGTTCCGATACGAAGCAAGACAGGAATAAGGGACCCTTGCCAAAGTGTGACAGATGTAATTACCATCATGTGGGAGAGTGCAGGTTGCCGGTATGCCAGAAATGTGGTCGAACTGGGCATTATGCCCCTAGTTGCAGAGCAGGTGCAGAAATTGTGAGCCGACCAACTCAAACAACTCAACCTCGTCGTCCACCGCCACCGAGACCTCAGCCAATCCGCCAACAACCTATCCAACAAACTTCAACCGCAACAACCTACCGTGCCTGTTATGAATGTGGTAGTACATATCATATTAGAAGAAACTGCCCCAAGTTGAATCCAAGAGTAGTTACTAGACCAAACCAAGCATCGACTTCAAGTGCGTCTCGGGGACGCGCGTTCGTTATCGGGTCTGGAGAAGCGCGACAAGACCTGAACATAGTAACAGGTACATTTACTGTTTCTGATCAATATGCTTCTGTGTTATTTGATACTGGTGCCGATAGAAGCTTTGTTTCCACTAGTTTTGTATCCTTGGGTAACATGCCAGTTAGTGAACTAACAAATCCCTATACTATAGAGCTCGCTAACGGTAACTCTATAACTGTCAACCAAATAATCCAAAATTGTTCCATTATTCTTAATGACCACCCATTTCTTATTGACCTACTCCCGGTAGAGTTAGGAAGTTTTGATGTTATTGTCGGCATGGACTGGTTAACCAAGAATAAGGCAGAGATTGTGTGTAACGACAAGACAGTTAAAATTCCCTTTTCGAATGGTGAGGTGATTGTAGTACAAGGAGAGAAGTCTGGTTCGATATTACCTCTCGTGTCTCATCTCAAAGTGTTGAAATGTTTACGCCAAGGTTGTATGGCTTTTTTGGCAAACGTGACTATAAAGAACCCTGATGAGAAATGCATAGAAGAGATTCCCGTTTTACGTGAATACCCCGATGTCTTTCCTGACGATTTACCCGGATTACCACCGAATCGACAGGTTGAATTCCGCATAGACTTAATTTCAGGATCAGCCCTTATTGCTAAGGCACCTTATCGATTGGCACCCTCTGAAATGCAAGAACTATCCAACCAGTTACAGGAATTGTTAGATAATGGTTTCATTCGTCCTAGTTATTCTCCTTGGGGAGCACCGGTATTGTTCGTAAAGAAGAAGGATGGAAGTTTTAGAATGTGCATCGATTACCGGGAATTAAACAAAGTTACCATCAAGAACCGATACCCTCTTTCACGAATAGATGATTTGTTTGACCAACTCCAAGGGGCACACTATTTCTCGAAAATTGACATTCGATCCGGTTACCATCAAGTTAAGATTCAAGAGGAAGACGTGTCTAAAACGGCGTTCCGAACTCGTTATGGCCACTACGAATTCTTAGTTATGCCGTTCGGACTGACTAATGCTCCCGCAGTTTTCATGGACCTTATGAATCGAGTTTGTAAACCGTACCTCGACAAATTCGTTATCGTGTTTATTGATGACATTTTGATATATTCGAAAACCAAGGAGGAACACGAGCAGCATTTACGAACTATATTGGAGCTGTTGAAGCAGGAAAGGTTGTATGCCAAGCTGTCAAAATGTGAATTTTGGCTACAAAAAGTACAATTTCTAGGACACGTTGTTAACCGACACGGTATCCATGTAGACCCGAGTAAGATTGAAGCCATCAAAATTTGGCAAGCCCCAAAGTCACCAAAAGAAATTCGCCAATTTTTGGGTTTAGCTGGGTATTATCGGCGTTTTATTGCCAACTTTTCAAGAATAACCCAACCTTTAACCCTTTTGACTCAAAAAGATCGCGCTTACGTGTGGGGAGAAGATCAAGAAGCGGCTTTTCAATTGCTGAAACAGAAACTATACCAAGCCCTTGAGTCTTCTAGAGGGACCTGATGATCTGGTAGTTTATTGTGACGCGTCCCAGAAAGGGTTGGGATGCGTACTAATGCAAAGAAACAAAGTCATAGCATACGCTTCTCGACAATTAAAGGTGCACGAGAAGAATTATACCACCCATGATTTGGAACTGGGCGCGGTTATTTTCGCACTTAAAATCTGGAGGCACTATTTGTATGGCACCAAATGTACAGTGTACACCGACCACAAAAGCCTACAACACATTTTTGACCAGAAAGAATTAAACATGAGGCAAAGGAGATGGGTAGAGCTGTTGAACGACTATGACTGTGAGATTCGATATCACCCGGGCAAGGTTAATATAGTAGCAGATGCTTTGAGTAGAAAAGAAAGGATCAAACCATTACGGGTCCGAGCACTTGGAATGATCGTCCAAACCAGCCTCACCAAGCAAATTCGTATTGCTCAAAACGAAGCTCTGAAAGGAGATCACTTGGAAAATGAAAACTTGCAGGGAACCGTACAAAACTTTGAAGAAAGAACTGACGAAATTCTATACTACAAAAATCGAGTTTGGATTCCCACTTTCAGCAATCTGCGTGACTTGATCATGGACGAAGCCCATAAGTCCAAATACTCCATTCATCCTGGAACGGATAAGATGTACAAGGACTTGAAGGAGTATTATTAGTGGCCCGGTATGAAGAAGGATATAGCCACGTACGTCAGTGAATGTTTAACGTGTGCGAGAGTTAAGGCTGAATATCAAAAACCTTCGGGAATGTTGCACCAACCAGAAATACCACAATGGAATTGGGAACAGATTACCATGGATTTTGTAACACATCTCCCAAAAACTTCCCGAGGAAACGATGCAATATGGGTGATAGTTGACCGACTAACCAAATCCGCACACTTCCTTCAAATCCGAACCACATTCACAACCGAAAAAATTGCTCACATCTACATCAATGAAATCGTATCTCGACACGGTGTACCCATTTCAATTATTTATGATCGCGATAGCCATTTCACCTCTCGTTTCTGGCAAGCCGTACAAGAAGCTTTGGGAACCCGAATTGACCTAAGTACCGCCTACCATCCCCAAACCGACGGTCAATCTGAGCGAACCATTCAAACCTTAGAAGATTTTCTTCGCGCTTGTGTACTAGACTTTGGTGGAAATTGGGATCAACATCTTCCACTGGTCGAATTTTCGTACAACAATAGCTATCACAGTAGCATTCAACGGCACCATATGAAGCTCTGTACGGGCGGAAATGTAGATCACCCTTGTGCTGGACTGAGGTTGGAGATACCCAAATTACACGATCTGACTTGATTCAAGAAACCACCGACAAAATCCGTAAAATCACAAGCAAATTGAAAATCGCCAGAGATCGATAGAAAAGCTACGCTGATATTCGTAGAAAGCCGTTATCCTTTGAAATAGGCGACAGAGTTTTTCTCAAAGTATCCCCGTGGAAAGGCGTCATTCGATTCGGAAAAACCGGTAAACTAGTTCCGCGATACATTTGGCCATATGAAGTCACTTCTAGGATAGGTCCGGTAGCTTACCGGCTGAAACTTCCTGTGGAGTTGAGTTCTATTCACGATGTCTTTCATGTTTCGAACCTGAAAAAGTGTCTTACTGACGATACCGAAATCGTGCCATTAAAAGACTTAAACATAAACAAAAAACTGAATTTCGTTGAAGAACCGGTGGAAATATTAGAGGGAAAAATAAAACAATTAAGACACAACAAAATCTCTCTAGTAAAAGTTCGGTGGAATTCACAAAGGGGACCCGAATTCACGTGGGAGCGGAAATCCGAATTCAAAAAGAAATACCTGCACCTGTTTCCAAACAAAGAAAAAGTTGAATAATCAAATTTCGGGGACGAAATTTTCTAACGGGGGGAGAATGTGACATTTGAGCCAAAACAAGGTACACCTCAGTACGTATTTACCGATTAAGCAAATAAACGCTTTTTGCATAACAAACGAACGATTAACCGAACGGGTCGGGTTATGACCCAGATATCTTGGGGAGCCATCTATAAGTGATATACGATCTATACAAGCTAAAATATTAGAAATATGGTCGTAGTTTGATAGCAAACAAGTTAAACGAAAACATGCTCGTTTAACCACCCGCTATAGATTTAAACGCAAAAGATGGTTACAAACCAAGCATTGTATCATCCGATAAGCCGAAAAAGACTTACCAAACACTTATTTGAAATGTTTTAAGTGATCCGTGAAACTATTTTTGATTTTTACAAATATATAGTGTGTTTTTATAATTTTACACAAAACTAGCCGAAAAACACTCGTTTTCGCGCTGTTTAACGCACCCGAAAAACACTCGTTTTCGCGCTGTTTACACAAAACTAGCCGAAAAACACTCGTTTTCGCGCCAAAAATCGAACCCGAACTAAATTTGGGCTGGGCTTTTCGTATTTGGGCTTGAGAATTCAGAAACTTGGGCCAAAATGGTCCCAAAATGGGCCCATGGACCTCCGATAGCAAACAGCAGCCCCCCCTTTTTATTCTTTCACATTTAAACTAGATACAAGATATTTTCAACATTATTTCTTGAAAATTCTGGACATAAACTCTGTTCCAGCCAAAAACCTTCAAACCCTAAGGTAAGGGGCTTAAATAAGTAGATTTTTTACTTGTTTAAACTTGTTTAATACCATAAAAACATGTCTTGGTTACTAAAAATCATTCCTAACCGTGTAAAAATCCTAAAAATGGTCCATAAACATGTTTTGATCATACACATGGTAAGGAACCTGTTTTGATAGTTTTTTTTTGCCATAAACACGGATTAAAGGGTTGAAACGACGTTTTTACGGTTCAAAAGTTCGTTTTTGTGCACTAGCCGAAACCCTAACTTAAGGGCTGTTATGTTGATAAAATATTGCTTGGTTTGTGATATAGGACTTGTACCTAGCATTATTAGAAGCACAAGAACCTGAAAATTTGATTAAAAGGTCGGAAACGAGCCAAACCCGCTAAGGTAATGCCGAAACACTCGCTTACGGGCTATTTAGGTTAAGGTTGTGATGTACATATTGTTAGGACTTAAAATTTTGCAGGAACATCAGGGACCATGTCAATGAGTCCCTGTTCAAATTTGGTAATTTTTCGACCATCCGAGAATATTTGGCGAATTTATTACCGAATTGGGACGTTTATTTGGGAAAAATATCTAAAATACTTCAAAAATTATGAAATTTTTCTGGAAACTCATATTTGATGTATTTTGATCACATATGAATTTTGGGATCATTTAGAGAAGTTTAAAGGTGTTTTGTTTATTTGCGTTCGTGTGACTTTTTACAGCCGAATTTGGGTTGAAAAGAATATTGTACGGGCTTTTTTCATTCTGGAATTGATACAGGTTGTTTTGGGACATGATTTGAGTATTCAGGAATTTTTGTGGAATTTTTGGAAATTGTTTGGGGTAAACGGACGATTTTCAGACGAAATATAGCTGATAAAATGAATTTTTATAAATTAATAAATCAGTAAATAAATTCCAGAAATATTTTTATAAAAATATACATATTTTAATTAATAAGTGATTAAATTTTCATAATTTAATTATTAACGGTTAATTAATTATGTTAATCTGAATATTAAACAAATTCAGTTTTTATAACAACTGGCAAGTTCGCGACTAGTAAACCTGCGGGAAAATCAAAACACTAAGAGTGGTCAAAAATCATATGCTTGGACTAATTAAGTGAAAATGAACTTTTCTATGAGAAACCTAGACAATCCGGGTGGATTGTGCGTGTTTCTTCTCAAATCAAAATGAATATACGGAAAAGGGCCCCATGGCTAATCCGGGACCCCAGTATGTGATCTTTCTTTATAACTTAATCATTTTATTAACCAATACATTTACCCAAGCTTATTTTCCCATAACTGTTTTCTGAACGCGTAAACGAACAACTTGGCCCAGCTGGGAAAACAGGAATCTGAGCCAAGTTCGGTTTTGAGTATTAGACATTGAACAACATCACAACCTAAGCCTATTGCCACTTTCTGGGCGTTCCAGCTACACCCAGATTAGTTATACAGCCCAGTTTAGTATTGAGATTATAATAATATTAAAATATTAATATTATTATAATATTGATTATAGGGACTACTGATAGCAGACCAAACGAACCACGAGCTGATACAGTACTGATTATCGACTAAACCGTGAGTTTCATGACCCCACTTTTAAACTGTTTTACGAACTTTTGGGGTGAAAAGCATGTTTGATTTCATATACATACCTGAAACATGTACTGATGTGAATTATCTAAGTGCTAACACATGAAAGTCCCCACGATCACAGTAATTAACTTCGAGCCGGTGGCTTGTGAATAGTACTATTGGTTTGACAAACCCAAACAGAATCGGCCTGGTTGCCATGTCACATAGCGTCGTTTGCACATGACCATATTTATACAAACAGGCTATGTAGTTTTAGACATAGCTACCGGGGCATGTTGTGGGCGGAAAGGGGCCACAGTGGTTGATGGAGCGTGGGAAATGGATGCACGCAGCACATACAGTCAAGGCTTCACTGTAGCTTAGCATAATTACATCACATACATCATTTACATACATACATACTTATTTCATGATTACAAGTGTTGACTTGTGAACACTCATTACTGTTTTCTTGAAACTCGTGAAACTCACCAACTCTAGTAGTTGACCCGTTTTAAACTGCTTTTCAGGTGTACCTAAATCGGAGTAATTTGGTGATCTGTTACTTGCCTGAAGTGTGTGGTCGATGCTATGTGAATAAAAGCAAGGGTGTTAGTAGTAAGAACGTTTAGTTAACGAACTAGTTTTGTTTGTATCGCCTAGACTGTAAAACAATGATAGAACGAAGAAATGTAATATATTGTAAATTAGTTTGTAATTTTTCTTTATAAACAATGTGTTGATATCAGAGGTGTCTGTTACATTCCCGTTTTACGCTTCCGCATTTTGCTAGTCGGGGTGTGACATAATACCCCAAAACGGCTGGGAGAAGATGATATTCCATAACCCTAATATTAGGTTTATATATGGAGGTAAAACCCAAAAATTCGCGTCTTTTTACGAAGTAGGCCGCAAATTGTGCTCATAGAACCGCAACTTGCGGCCTCCTCATCCAAAATTGCCTTATTAGCGCCCCTGCTTGCGGCCCCTCTTGCCAGACAGGACCACAAATAGCGACCCTAACAGGAAACTTGCGGCCTATCTGGTATTCTTCATTTTTCCTCCATATCTTGACTATCGGCCTTGTTCATCTTCGTATTAACTCTCGAGTATCATCCCAATAGCTTCTATTAAGCTCCGTTTAGCTTCATTAAGCACCGGACACCTACAATCCTAAAAGATCTCAAAGTAATCGTGTTCGATATATATAATTAGCTAAAACACACGATATTAGACATTAAAAATACAATCTTTTAACTACTCATCATTCTTCTTCAAGCATTTCTAGATAGAGAAACTAAGATTTCGAGCCTTCAAGCTTCGGCTTTTGTTATATACTAAAGGAAGACGATTGCTAACAAGTTTTTGCAAAGATTCATGGTGGAAATAAGCTATAACGTCCTCAAACATCATCATTCTTGGACTAAGCATTTCAATTACGTATGATAAAGCTAGGATCTTGAGCTATTTCGATCGATTTAAAGGAAAACTACCATTATTAGGGTTTTCTGCATGTATGGTTCGCTTAACCTTCATTACACGAAACTTAGTAAGGCGAATGTGTGTTAGGGTGAAAGAATGCGTCACACCCTGACTTAGGGCCTAGATGTGTGACTTCAGTTGGTACCGGTTTTGTAAATTTATCATAGTATAACTGTGACACTCCATTAAACATGTCACTTTCCGTACAATACTTAATTATGATTTCTTAATGATAAATCACACACGATTAAATTTTGCCAAGTTTAAATATAACGAGTTTAGCACGTGTTGCATATGAACGCTACATTGCATATAAGTAATTAAATTTTATTCGAATTACTCAAAATTACGGAGCATGTCCGAGGATAACGGACGCCGGTGATACTTTTAAATGACATGAATCTATTTTAAAAGATTTAGGAGGTTTTAAATTCTATGTTATACAACTATATTCTATAATAAATATTTACACAAAATATCGAGTAATAACATGGGATGAACTTTGAGCAGTTATCATAATTTTAAAATCCTAAGTTGCGTTATGCTACCGTTACGAGAACCTACATACGCTTAAGATTATTGTTAATGACTAATCTCCATATGTAAAGTGTTTACTTAATCATTCATCAAATCTCTAATTTATATGAGTTATCCAAAAATAAATTTTATTAACAATGATTGTCAAAATATATTCACAAACATAACATGGTTACAAAAGTCTTTGTTACTATCATTTACAACAACAAAAAAATCAAACAACCAAAGTCAAACAAGATCTCATGCATCAGTTGTCCATCTTCTATTAACATTACCCAACACTCTTTCGTCTCCTATCTAGATTGGTTGTAGCCATGCACCCCCATTCCCCTTTCCATGAATATAATTCTTATACCCACTTCTACACTCTAAGATATGATGCATGGAATTATTTAAATCTTAAAGCCATACTTTATGATTACAAACAAAAAAACTAAGTTTGAAAACATAACACCATCTATTGCAACAAACTCACTCAAAACTCATTTTCCCTCTTGTTCCTTGCAACCGGTTCACCAAGCTGCCAAACACAACACACATTCAACAACTTTCTCTCTCTCTCTCTCTCTCTCTTTCTCTCTCTAGTTTAGCCGTAACCAACTCCTCCCGTTTGATTCTTAAGTGCAGCGCATCACCAAACACCACCTTTCATGGCCAGTTGCATCTTATCAGCACCATACACAACCACAACGCCTCACCGCCACCTCCACCACCACCTTCATCGCAACGTACTTGCATCACCTCAAACTACCATCCACGGCCACCCATTACAGGCCACATACACTTTCGGCTATCTCTCTTGAAGCATCACCCGGAGGAGCCACCACCTTCCAACGCCAAACACCACCGCCGCTGCTACGCCAACCACCACCGATGCACCACCTGATTATAGACCCAAACTAGACTTGAGACACCCCATGGTCCATTATTACACCCAAAACCAACCTGAAACGCTCTTCGGTCACATTCCGGAAACCGAACGCATGGATCCCGTAGCCGGTTTCTAAGCTAAAGCAAGGATTTTGGAACGTTAAGTTGTCGAACTGCGCATCACGAAGTGGAAAGTAGAGCAAGCTTTCTTGTCATCATCCTAAACGATCCCAAATATTAGAGCATCGTGAGCATTACTTTTCTAAAACTATGCTTATATTAATATAAAGTATGGTTATGCTAAGCTTTCACTTAATATAACAACCTACACATTCATTACGTTAAAAGAAACGCTAAACATACGTATACAAATTACTTATCATGATTAAAGAGAGTTAAGCATACGAGAGAATCACTAAAAATGAGTCAAACGAGCCTACAGCAAGATGATAATAAGTGTGCTTAATTACATGTCAAGAAAGTTTAAAATAAATAACATATTTGTAAAGTGGGTTATAACGTGGTTTATGACTAGAATTTGGGTTAAGGGGTAAGAATGCTTAAGATGTCTAGACATGATCTATGAAAAGGTGGATTTTATTAGGTAAAAACATAAATATATAAATATGATAGATTTTGGTGAAAATAGATATGTTGAGATAATATATATGTTTTGATATAAAAACATAGTTTTAAAAGAATGTCTTGTTGATAAGTGAGATTAAAGGAGCATAAACGGTTCGAAGAAAAAAAAACAAGCGTACTATGAGATTAAAATGCATTTTATAACTTTAATAAATGAAAAATGGACTATTTATGAATTTCATTCAAAGTATAAGTTTATATATCTTTATAAAGTTCAAATATAATTTTAAATGAAACTATTATAATTGTTACGTTTAAAACGACAAAAAGAAATATTGTTTATTTTGCCACTTATAAAACGAATAAACAAGAGAACATAATTGTATAGATATACGTTGGACGCAAAATATAACCCTTTGATAACAACGATGATTTTTACATAATGTAACTTTTACGGTCAACCGACCGAAACAGTAAATGAAGTTGGGTTGAAAACTACAAACATGTTTTACTAAAAACGTTAATCGTAACTTTAAGAAATATGATTTAGAAATAAACTTGTACCTTTAATATATAACTATTTATCACATGATCAAGCAAATTGTTTGTATTTAGCCAAATGAAAAATAAATGAAACTGACGTTGATATGAAGTACATAATTAATATTTATGTAGTTATATAAATGTTTATTTTCAAAAATATTATAGAAACTTGTCATCATCGAGTCATCTAAAAACTAGTGTATGAAAACTTGTTACAAAACAAGCGACACGATCGGTTGATGAAAGCAACCGACACGACAAATGAAACAACCGGTTGGTGAAAGCAACTGGTACAAACGAAACGACCGGTTGGTGAAAGCAACCGGCACAAATGAATTAACCAAACGACTAGTTGGGTGAAAGCGACTAGCATAAACCGACTTGCGAGTCGATAACGGTAACTAACTGACCATACGCGTTTAGGACGTGTGAAGGCAGCAGACCCAAGTCCAAACTGAAATTGCTAACGAATTGAACACTGAACGTATGAGGTGAGTTTCAAAACCCCCTTTTACTGTTTTATTGTTTTATAAATTCGGGGGTGGAAAACATACACAACTGCTTTTATATACGATAATTAGAAACAAAACACCCAATCCTTATGTGAACATGAGTTGAACAATGTAGTGCTATAAGTCCCTTGCTTGCATATTATAACCATTAGCTAACGAAGTTGGCCACAGGAATATACGAATAGTACTATTGACGTTGACATTTCCTTCTATTTTAGGTTAGTCGCTCTAACCTCCGATATTGCATCGAAACAGGGTGCGTATATTCCATCTATGAGATTTGAACAGGGCAAAAGGATATAAGTCGTGGTTTGGTTATAGGCTCAGGGTTCGTCATATTAATTCGTAGATTTAGCTAGTCTACGGAGGATCATCGTATTTGTTTCAACAAATTATCGTATACTTATTTGTGAACTGATTCAATGCTATATGAATAACGTGATTTCATATCGAGTCTCAAAACCTGTGAAGTCACCAACCATTGTGTTGACTTTTTAAAACGTATGTTTTTCAGGGAATTAACAAGCACGTAAGGAATCATGAAGACTGGACCTCAAGGCATAATTAGAATACCTTTTGGAGAGGTTTCTCTTGTATAATCCTATTGATATTTAGGGTCATATACGAGAAATCCCAATTTTGTATTAAACTAGTTTATTTCAAAACAAGTTATGTTTTGTAAATGCTTTTAAAACTGTTGGTATCCTAATACATGTATGTTGGCGATAATCATATGCTTACGGTATACATGACGTCACGCGCTCGCGTTTCCGCCTTGGCGGGGTGTGACAATAACGTTTATTTTAGTGGAAGACTTTTATATTAAAATATTGATTTACATTGAAAATTCTCGAGAATTAAATACCCAAGTATCGATTTACAAAATATTTGTATAATTTGTTTACAAGGATTTTAGTATAACAAAATCGAGCCATCTTTGAGTTGTGCTTGTCTATCTTCATTAATGACTCCTAATTCTTGTAGTAGCTACCTAACTGAGTTACCTGAAATGTTTGAAAATATGAGATGCTGGTGAAACTTTGACACATTGTAAAATAATTTTAATCATTTTTTAAAACACAAAATAGTTTTCTGGACAGCTCATCGGTGATGTCGGATATGTTTTCCCTAGGATATTTCCACTGCTACATACATAAACACACACATACACACACACAATTCATTTATTCTCTAGGTGCTGCACCCATTGGAGAACTAGTTTAGACTGACGCAGAGTATGCGGCAATTATGTTTAGATCCATACACATGTGTAATCGGTCTCAATGTTATTATTTTCAATCTTGTATTATAACGTTTCTAGAGATTTCATTATCTTATGTTAGCGTTTTCTGAATCTTTAAGACAAACGACCAGTTTGTCCTATAAGATTAAAATCTGTTTGGCTATTGGTAAGGTTTTAACGTATTCCCCAGTTGTTTCTGTTTGATAGATCCTGATAAGATAATCATCTATCTCGGATGCTTAACATATAATAATAGGTTTACATAAATATCTAGATCTTATGTTGATCTAGTTGCCGACCCTTTTAGGTTTGGTTTTTCTAGCTTCAAACCTTTTAAAAACATTTAGTTGTTTTAAATTCAAAACAATGTCGAGATTTCAAAATGACATTTCTTCATCCAAAACCTTTATATTAAAACTGGTAGCTTAGGTTTGATTATATTGATATAACGTTTAATATACATAATTCCGGTGTACATTTTATTTAATATTTATTAGTTTATGTTTGGTTTTTGTTGGGATTTGTATAATACTAACTTATTTGAATAAATGTAGGTCCCGGCACTTGTTCGTTGTTAAAGAGGGCGAAAAACGAGCTAAACCGGTGAACCGGAGCATCAAGAAACGAACCGGACCAGGTCGGGCCACCCCTCCCCCTTGCCGGAGCGCCGCGCAGCCAAGGGGAGTGTGGCCACAGCGCAGCGCAGTGGTGCCTGTTCCAGAATGTTCCAGCGTTTTGTGGGTTTGGGCCTTGTATTTTCCTATTTAAAGACCCCTAAACTCAACCTTAAACATAACCTGAATACCTAGCCGGCCAGGACGAAATTGGGAGCTCTAGAAGTGATCTTTTGGAAGTTTTGGAGGCTTGGAATCATACGGTGGCGAGCATATTGATCAAGAACGAAGACCACGGGTTTTATCACCTTTAATCTTTCGTTTCTTTTATTTTCCACCATGATTTCGTTTATTATTATTATGTTTGATTTTAAGATGCTAGGCTAAACATTATAGACTGCCTAGGCTTATGATGAACCTCCTTTGACGTTGTGTTTTGATTTGGGACTTATTTATCGTTATGGTTTTATGATTTAGTAAAAGGTTTACTTATATTAAATTGATGCGAATGGATATTTAGGATTGTTTGATTAATTGTTATTATTCCATAGTTGCCTTGATTACTGTTTGTCATTATGATAGGTTGCTATTAGGTCAATTATTTTGTGTTCTTGATTATTTTATGATTGATTTGCAATAAGATCGTAGGAATAATAATTATTAATTAAATAAACCTAAGTGTACTGCTAACCTAAATCTGTAAAGTGCTAGGTTATTGATAGGTCTTTATTATTTGATCTTGCTAGATTTAGTTCTTCGTAAGGAGTCCGTCTAGGTTTGATTATTTAATTATTGTCTATTAAATCAATTAAATATTTTAAGTTGCCTTTGATTTCCACGCTGTAAGGTAGGATTTCGTATAAAGGAACTAAGTCATAAATAATTAGGTGACCATAAGGAAACTTGATTTTTAATACTAGTGTGCGTTAAAACTTATTAGAAACCCATAGGTGTCTCTTGAGAAGGGTCAGGGGTCCTATTTGGGTTTTCTCTTAGGTGTCTATTTTACAATCCCAGTCCATAACTAAATATTTTCCCGATTAAGTAAACAATTGAAATTTAGGGGATTCTAGCCTAAGAAGTTATCTCGTCATCATCTGAATTAAGTCTAGGGTTAAGTCGTTTTTAAGTCTTTAGTTTTATTAATTAGTTTAATTTTAGTTTTTAGTAAACCCCCCTTTTAAGAAATAATAATAAATAAATAGTCGTGTTTGTAGTTGAGTCTAATTTAGCTAGTTAACGTAATTAAAAGAGTCTCGTGGGTTCGATATCCGGACTTACTTAGTTGTACTAGAGTCGACCGATTCACTTGCTGGTTAGTAGTTTAGTTAAGTTTAAAAGTCTAGAATTTATTACTTAGTGTCTAGATTAGCGTAATTTAGTTAGTAATTATTAGATTACTTTTAGCACATCATATATACTAAGGTTTTGCTAGCTTAAATTGCAATAACTAAAGCATAACTAATACCTTGATAGCTTAGGGGTATTGGGAATCGTTTGGATAACGCTTGTACTTAGGTCAGGAATTCGTCTATAGCTTCGGAAAAAGTGTCGGAACTCCGT
This sequence comes from Bidens hawaiensis, assembly GCF_021521415.1. Lineage (NCBI taxonomy): Eukaryota > Viridiplantae > Streptophyta > Magnoliopsida > Asterales > Asteraceae > Bidens > Bidens hawaiensis. Next base: position 96,694 of record NW_027494591.1, read on the forward strand.
CAGAACTCGGAATCAGATTGTCATGTGTCGGTATTGAGTTTCGGGTGTCGAGGCACGAATATCAAGATGAGATCGGATGGTTTGGTGTGAGAATGGAAGCTGCATAGGCTACTATTTATAGTTGATCGCTCGTGTCTCTAGCGGTCCGTCGACAGTTGTCGGGGCACATATGGCCATCTGCCACATGTCATTTTTTGTTGATACGTATCGCCAGATGTCATTTCTCAATGGCTCGCCATTGGAAACGTGTCAATCTACAATTTTTTGCTTTGTGGATACATAGTAGACCTTCGCTGATCCGCAGGCGGCTCGTCACCCTTTGTAAATGCTGGTGGTCCATCGACGAATGATTTTTCAAGTTCACACAATTGGACGTTGTTTTATTAAATTTGTCATATTTGGAACGGTATTTTGTGTGATGTTACAGAATGATCTAGGAAAAAAGGCTTAAACTTCGCCTAAATAGTTTAAGCAAAAGCATGGTTTAGGTGACCTAGGCTAAAGTTGGTCTAAGGGAATATTTGAGTAAGACGAGAAGTCTACAACTTTCGCCTAGACTCCCGAAGTAAAAGTATGGACTAGAAGAATGTACGATGTGAGCGAAAGTAGTTGATGGTTTGTGTAAATGATGTGACAAAAGCTACCTAAGTTCCGCATGAGCCCCTATGCGAAAGATAGTAGGGTTTTGCAAAATACTTTAGGCTAATGGTTGTAAGTTTCACCTCGTGGTATGGGTGAAAGGTGATGATTGGGGTTGTAATGATTAAAAGAAACTTAACCTGTTTTACATGTGAACCTCGTTCAGTTGTCCATGTTTTAGTACAGAAAGGGATCACTCATAACCTAAGTGTGTGGAGCCTTGGTTATTCTCTCTCAATTAATGAAGAATTCTGAAGGTGTTCCAAGGAGGGTTTGAAGGCTTCCATTATCCATAAGATTTATCATTCCATTCTTCAATCTTGCTTTAATGTAGTTGCATTTCTTTGTTTTTGAACATGTTTTGTATGCTTGTTTTTAGTTTGATTTTAGTTGTATCAAGCCTTATAGGCTAAATACTCTTGCTATCTAGGCACTGTTGAGACTCTTACTAATTTGATATATATTATCTATACATGATTTTGGGTTCATGTTTGTTAGAGTTGAATGACCTTGCTAGTTTTATAAATGCTTAAACATTTATGTTGGAAAACTATGTTTTAGGTGTTTGTTTGTAAACTTTGAATGCTCATGCTTGACTTGTTTACGTCTCTATGTTAGGAATGACTGGTGAAAATAAACTTGGTTGTAAAATACAAATATGGAACCTAGCACTTGATATTGGAAAATTGATGAGAGTTGTTATGATTCTTGGTTTGGTGATGACTTGCTAGTTAAAGAGTTATAAGTTGATATTGATTTCAAGAGTTTGGCTAGTTTAATGTAAATTTAGGTGGTTAGAATGTTTGTTCATACTAGCTTTCCTTTGCTTATGCGACTTTGTTGTTTTGACATACAATTTAGTCTATATTTATCTCTTGATTGAAAATCCATCATGTTGATTATTTGTTAGTATTAGGTTGTTTGATTGTAATATAGTATTTATTTTTAGATTCATGATACCATGTCATTGCTATTTTATCATGTTAGTGAAGTGAATTCTTGTCTAGGTAGTCTTTTGGATTGATTGTTCTTGTGTTTTACTTCTTATTTTCATTGTTTGCTAGTTTAGTTAGTTAAAAATTCAAATCAAGATTTATTAATTTGTTTTGTTATTCATTTATAAAGATTTTGTACTAGAAAATTGTTGTATCCCTGGATTGACACTTGATTCTTAACGACACTTTATTACATACGATAGGTACGTTTGCCTTCGTGTGGCTTAGTTGTAGGTGAAAACCTATTTTTAAAACCCGATACATGCGGAACTTTTAAATAAATCTTTTAATATACTCACACACATTATAATCGTGTGAGTGAACAAAGGGATGGCGTTAAGTATTTTGTTTGTATAATACTTAAAAGATGTTTATAAAGAGTCCATGCCACGTAATCGTGCCCGCATAAGATGTTTTTTAGCAGCTAGGCGTGCCACGTAAACAACAGATTAACAAAGTTAACCATCCGTTAGTCGCGGAATGTTGGAAACAAATAGACATTTAGTTGGGATCATCGCTGGCTAAGTGTGAAGTTGAGACTGCTACTTAACAATACGACATAGTTAGATTATTTAAAACCAATTTACCTATAATAAATGTTGAATTATGTTCACGAAGGTATTTTTCTACTATTGTAGTACGTGTGCATGAAGGTATGTTAGGTTCTTTTGTAGTACAATGTGTTATTACAACATGGTAACAGTCATGTATAATGTAAATGTCATGAAGCTAGAATTTAGTTAGCGAAGCTAACTTTTAGTATGCATATCAGGTTAAACACATGTGAAGTACATGAAGTAGTAATTCTATAAATGGTAATAGTATTAGTTGACATCCTATTTAGCTACTCTAATTGAATAAAATGTGATAATGATTTTGTTTTAATAATATAGGTAGATTTCAATTTCACATTATTGTTTTGTAATTTCAAGAATTAACAAACATATCAAATTTATAAATCCTCTTTAGAGGAGACTCTAAGAACATCTTCAATGCCAAACCTTACAAGTCGTCACATCAGTATCACACCATATTCAAAATTATTCTCAAAAACCTTAATTTTCTGTTAGACTACCCCCATTTACAACCAACTCAACCATATTATTCAATAAAAAAACTAATTTCTTTCTCTTCTACCATAACCAATCATACCCAAAAGTTTCACTCCCACTAACAACCTAATCAAACATAGCTTTTTATAATAAAATATAATTTTAATTTTAATAGAAATTAAAAAAATGTTTTAATCTAAAAATAAAAAAAATAGATTAAAATTAAAAACAAAATTATAATTAAAGTTTAATGAGAAAGGGAGTATGATACAGAAAAGAATACGAATTTGGATTACTTGTTTTTAATTTAATTGTATTTTAGTTATGATATTTGAATTTAATTATGTTTCAATTATGCTATTTTAATTATGTTTAAACTTTAATATTAAATATATAGTCATTGGTGGAAGTTTTCAACCACAGTTCGAATAAGAAAGCGAGTTTTCAATTAATAGTGGAATCAATTAATGGTTTGTGGGTGACAAAGTACCGACCGAATTATAAATAAGCAATGGGAGTAGTCTCAACTGTCTCGTAACACCAAACCTACACAAAATCAGTAAAATATATATTTTTTTTGAACGACTAATTTGAATCACTCACATACCACTGGAGTATTATCGTGGCATCAGTGATACCATACGATCATATCCACCATCAAGCCACCAATTCAGGAGGAAACTCAATATTTTTGAGAAAAACCTCCTCTTGTAAGATTCGAACCCAGGACCTTATGGTCACTAAGTCTTATCCCACCACAAAGATACCATTGAACTAGAAGTCCTTTGGTAGTAAAAGATTATTAAAATTATAGAATATGCATATATATGATGTGGGAGAGGGGTCTCACCTCAATCGTCCATTCCACAGTTTGCAAAGACGAACCCACAAGCCAGACTTTACACGAATCGTCTGCCTACCTCCGTCCGCGTGCGCCACATCTTCCCAGACCTCGGGGTGTGGTGTACGTCGTACGTGTTCTAATGGTTGGATGGCTTAGAAATCATTAAACTTCTTTGAAGATTATTTTTTTGGCAGTTTTATTCACTTTCACTCCGCACTACTTCTTACTGTTAAACTAACAGTTCAATAACACTAATTAACTAACTATCCATTAACTCTAATATTCTCAACAATACTTCCAAATGCCAACGTGAACTTCTTGGAAGGGCCGGCTTCAAGAAAGCAAACAAAAAATTTGAGTCGAAGGCGAAACTCTTTTTTGGGCCTTAAGTAAAAAAAGTATTTTGTTGGGTTTAAACAATTTAATTTTGATATGAGCTTACTTGGTTATAATTTAGGTTGTGTTAAAAACTTTTGTATAAAAGTAGGATTAAACATGTCTCAAATGAGACTAGAACCCTTCCTTTTAGTTGGAAGTAATATCCCTTTACTACTAGACTAAGCTAGTAGTTATGTAATTGAGTTTAAACACTAAATATACATATTTTTCTAATAAAAATACGTATAATTTAAAAAAAATTCGGGCCTAGCGGGTGTCGAGCCTGTGACCATCGACCATTCCGCCACACCTTATGGCCGGCACCGCAGTTCTTGGTAACTTGAATCGCAAGTCATACCTAAAATATCACTGAAAATTCAAGGATTTACTTGGCAAGACAAAAGGTTATTTGTTACACGGGATACGTGGGGATCTTGATCATGAAAGAATAACAAAGATTTTGATTTGATTTGATTGAGATCGATGTATTTGGTTTTAGATGGAGTATGGTATTGCACATACATGCATGAGCGCTATGGACCGTGTAGATTTGTGTCCCCAACGCCAACAAGCATATTGAAGAATACACGAGACTCGCTTTTTATCTTAATTAATAATTATGTTTAGAGCTAGAATTATTAATATTTTGGTTCTCTGTCCAATTAAAAGGTTGTATTTTTTTTTTGAACCAAGTGAACACCACATAACAAATATCACTGGATAATGTAAAATATAATTACCAATGGTATAGTTATTTTATGGTAATTGCCATTAGAAAACTAAAAGTATTTTTTATTTTGTACGAAAAAGTGTTTCAACCTAATTTTATTTTAGGCTGTCTAGAATCTAGATCAATTTTGATATATTATATTAAAGTTTTTAAAGTTGTTTAGATTGATAGAAAATATTAAAATATAAAGAGAAACAAAAATAAGAAGTGTGAAAAAGATTTGTGATAAAAAAAACCCTTTAAAATTTAAAAAAATTCAATAAAAATAATTAAAAAAATCATAACTCAAAATGTAAATAAAAAAACGAAAATATTAAAAAAAATGTTTCCCTCGTCGTCCTCGTTTCGAAAAAAAAAGACATAATGTCGAGGAAAAAAACATAGGGACGAAAATAAACAAAAAACACAATGATAAATAAAAAAAGACAAAATCAAATAGCAAAATATAACACAATGCCAAACAAAATATAACACAATGTTGAGTAATATAACACAATATTGAGAAAAAAAAAAACACTGAGTCAAGGAAAAAAAACACAATAAATTAGGAAAATAAACAAAAAACACAATGATAAATAAAACGACATGATGCTCTTTTTGTCCTCAAATTTTTTTTTGAAGTGCGAGGAAGACGGGTTGAACATTTTAGTTTTTTTTTTATATTTTGAGTTAAGATGTTTTTTTTTATTTTGTGCTTTTTTAACGTTTTTAGACCACCAATTCTTTTAATCCTTCTCATTTGTGTCCCCATTTTATAGAATGACCCTATATTGACTGGAGTGCAAATTTCTTAAGTATGGCACGAATCTAACGTAAAAATATACGAGCCTGAATTTAATAATCTAAGCAAGTTCATTTTGGCATGTTCAATTAAACGGGTAATGTTGGTTGATCCGTTACATCCATTAATTTTTATAAACCTTCATAAAAGCAGGTTTTGTGTAATAATATCAAGACTTAATTGCAGTTCCGTCTCTGTGGTGAATACCAAAACGTAGCTTTCGACCCTGTGGCGGTCCTCATTTTTTTTTTTTTTGCAATTGACTTTTCTGTTACATCGCCGTTAATGTTTTCCGTTAATTTGAAGGGTAAATCAGTCTTTTCATGCTTAAACATTATACTATATATTAAAGGAAAGTGAGGTGCTACAGTAGACTTTAGGTTTGTGCAGATTTAGTCCCTTGAGATTTGGACTATACATTAGTAGACTTTATGTTTGTACACATTTGATCCCTTGAGATTTGGAATGTACATTAGTAGACTTTAGGTTTGTACACATTTGATCCCTTGAGATTTGAAATGTATATTTTGGATTATTTTGACTTATTAGGTGATAACACTTTGCTAATATCTGTAGAAGGTCATAAGCTTGCTCTTAGATGTGTAAAATTACAAACCGCCGCGAAGCAATTTTGTATCATGCAAATCCAATGTTGCTTTGTTTATATCTTTTGTAATTGACTAATTTCGTATACAAAGTACAAACTTTATATTTAACTCGACCATTGTTCATGTGTGATATTTGGTTTCATGTGTGAATTGTGATATGTATTAGTGTACTTTTTGGTTATTTTTTGAGTTGAAATTGCATTTATATGGAATTACAAGGTAATTATTCAACCTGGTTAAACATCCCGGTTCAACCGGTAATACCATTTTTAAACTAAATCCGGTACGAGTAAAATACCGGTTTTTAAAACATTGGTGTAGGTACATGATCCACCTAATGACAATGCACACATAACCCGAATGTAGAAGTGTAATTCGTGCAAAGGTAGTAAGCGTGTAACCTGTGGCAAAAAGAAGCAAAGCTGACATTATGTTAGTGACATATGTCAGTGACATATACAGTAATTTCAATTAGATAATTTTTTAAACCAACATATTTTGATATGAATCCCTTTTCGACCCGACACTGTTCTAATCTGAAATATGTTTTGACCTACCCCATTCGACTCAAGACACGAACCGAACTAAATTAACCCTTTTTATATCGACTCGTTCTGACCCTAATTTGGTCTTACATATAACCTAAGCTCGCCCGACTCGACTTGTTGCCGATCCTAACCGGTAATCACGTAGTATGTTAATTTTTTAAAGTTATAAGAAGTATAGCAATATTATACTCAAATTAAAGAGAACATAATGCATGCTTTTATGTAATTAAAATAATATATTAACGTTTGAAAAAGTTACGGTTTCTTAAAAAGTCGTAGTAGTTAGTTTTGAATAAGGGTTAAATCATAAATATGTAACTATTATATAAATTAACAAAAGTTGATTGAAGTTCAAGTATCAAACTTGAAAAATCAAATATAAAAGCTTGTAGCTATTTTTTAAACGCTAGTAGTTACGTTTAAATATGGCGATTTTTCTCCTAACCAAAAAGTTTTAAGCTCCTTCAATCAAACACAACTTTTTATTGAGCATGAGTTTTTTCTTAAAAGCTTTAAGCTAAAAGCTCCTAAAAACTCCCTACCAAACATACCCTAAAGATAAATAAGCATCGTTTAAAGGTAATTATTTAATATACATTAATTTGTATTATTGTTGTAAATTCGTAACTTTAGAGTAATGATATGTATATATAAAAATAAAATAAAATAAAAATTTCAAGTTAAACTACCTTTTATTATAAAGTCAAGTTATAATAACCAAAGCTAAGAGCATTATCCATCCATCTTCTAAAATCATGTGAATGGATTTTGCAAATAATAGGGTGGGGTTGTGAGAGTATTCTCAGTTGTATCTCTATCTCTATTATTACACTAAAAAACACTAAATTTTTTCTCTAATATACAATTAAATAATATTTTTTTTTACATATTTATCTTTATCTTTTGCTCACCTCCACTCACAGCCACTTTCAAAAAGCATTAAAAAGTTATACGAGGTGAACAATTTTCTCCATGTTTCATCATCAATAAGAGTTTCTCCATCTCCTTCACATACAACCGCTTACAACTACTCTATATAATATAGAGAACTCACTCATAATAATATAGAGGACCTGCTTGGAATGCTTTGAGCGGTTGTGAGTGCAAGTTATAGGGTGAAGAGAGAAAATGTAGTGATTTTTTATAAATTTGGGGAAACATTGTTTGCTCATGTTTACTTTTTAATATTTGTTGAATTGGTTGTGTGTAGATGAGAAAAAAAACTGTAATGACAAAGATAAAAAAAATATTATTTAATTAAACATGAGAAAGAAATACAGTGTTTTTTAGTGTAATTATAAAGATAGGGATGAAAGACGGGCTAGAATTGCTCAAGGTCCATTTATAATCACATAAGTCATACTAGATAATTGTAGAACATAATTAACCCCAAAATAGTAATAAGAACGACCCATTAAGCAGAAGAAGACCTAAATATATAAAATATTGAAGTAAGGCTATTTGGCAACCTCTGTTGTAGTAAGTGGCTAAATGCTGAGGCAGTATTGCTGTTTGGACGGATCTTTGGATTATTGTACAAAATAACCATCTATCCTTCTGAATTTTTTTGTGCTGAATCAAATGTAGATGTTTAGTCAGAGCTTTTAATGACAGTACTGAATAACGAATGACCAAACTAGTAGTAACTTCACATATATAATTACCACTGATAATTAGTTACGACTGGTAACGCACGAGACCCTCACCAGGAGCACTGACTAGGGCGTTGCCCCTAAACCCCACTAAGCCGCAATCACTTTGGAACTTCTACGAAGGGTGTGGCTGCCCCCTTGAACCTTAAGGTTGTTGGTAAATAATATTAGTTTTGGACGTACATGTGTTTGACACCAACTAACTCCTCTTAACAATGTTTATTCTTATTTCCATATATTATTAGGTAAATCCTAAAGATACCAAAATTCATAATAACACTAAACATTAAAATTACATTAGAAAATTATACTTGATCGTTTACTAATTTATTTAGTATTGGTTTAGTGTTGGTACCGTAACAAACTTAACTAATAATTTTGAATATGCTATTTTTTATATCGTAAGCTATACGAATGTCAATACTATTTTGGGCGTTTATTAATTATATGTTTGAGTTTAGTGTTGGTATCGTAACTAACTTAACAGATACCAACCGATTCATGATAACACTAAACATTAAAATTACATTAGAAAATTATACTTGATCGTTTACTAATTTATTTAGTATTGGTACCGTAACAAACTTAACTAATAATTTTGAATATGCTATTTTTTATATCGTAAGCTATACGAATGTCAATACTATTTTGGGCGTTTATTAATTATATGTTTGGGTTTAGTGTTGGTATCGTAACTAACTTAACAAATACCGACCGATTCATGATAAACTATATGAGTGCCAATACAATTTTGGAAGTTTACTATTTTTTTTTGATTTAATATTGGCACCGCAACAAACTTAACCGATATTTTTGCTTGTGTTTTTTAAATTAATATGATAACTTTTGTATCATAAACTCTACGAGTGCCGATACTATACCCTGGGCGTTTACTAATTGATATTTCTTTAATGTCGGTACCGTAACGAACTTAACATATACCGAACGAATTCACGCCGATTCACCGCTAGAGCATCTGGATTTTATTAACTCGTTTAATTTATATTTTGAACTAGGTGCATTTGTTTTTATTAATCCCAACTATTATCTTTTGGTCACTGCCGGTCCAAACTAACGAACTGGCTGATAACGATCTCACCTTTTATCATATTTTTTCCCAACGGTCCGCGACTAACAGAATTCTAACTTATTTAGTTGTAGGTCGCCGGAAAAACGTTTATGACCAGAAAACTCCATTTTTTTTTTATAAAACTCAGCATTTTCGTCTCACACATCTTTGTAACGTTAGATCGGACATTTAAGTACCTTTTTTCTAGTAAAAACCTCCAATTGTTGAGGTCACCTTGAACCATCGTTGGAATTGGTTGGTGGTGAGGCAGTTGGTGGTGGTGGTGGTGTTCAGGTTAAGTCTTTTCGGGCATAAATGCGACTTTTTCTGCCAAAAGCGTTTTTTCGGTAACCTACAACTAACGACGTCAGAATTCTATTAATCGCGGACTATTGAAAACAAATACGTTAAAAGATTGAACTAACAGCACCCAACTCGTTAATTTGGACCGACATCAACCAAAAGAGTGGGATTATTAAAATCCAATACACGTTTGAAGTTTGAACTAAAAGGTAGGTTGTGTACCCTTAAATGACAATACGTCGAGAAAGAAAGAAAGAGAATAATAAGCAGTAAATGAGTGGACAAATGCTATCGAGCAGCGAGTGATTCAACAAAACTACAAAAGCAATGACAAAAACAAACATAAACATGCAAAAGCAAATTCCCCAACCCTTCATCATCTATTACTTGTTACTTCATAAATACATTAGTTAAAAACATAATATAAGTTATAATATACTTGCTCTCATGAAATATATATTTAAATGCTTTGAAATAACATGTAAAAATAAATTATCAACATCAAATAATAATTAATAAAAATAATTTACCGAACGCCAATTGGTTCAATAATAGCCCCATGTGTTCGAGTCTCGTACGTGTTAAATCGTCATGCGTGAACCATAGGTTTTATCACAACAAACTAACGCTAAAAGACGTATTATATGCAGTTAGAGATATGCACAAAAGACATAAATTTATAAAGATTTAAGAGTTTTTTTTAACGGAAAGAGTAATGCATATGATACAACAAAACATAGTCTCTCTTGCTTGGAAGAGATTGGCAGTGATGGCAGAGGGGCAGTGCAAGAAAAGGGGGGGAGAGTCTATCATCGGGAAGATGAAACTCGTTTCCTTTCACACAAAAGATAAACCACTGTTACTACTTACTATTAATCAAATCAATATTTATTTCTTTCTTTTTTTTTTCTTTTTTTCCTTTTTAACGGTGATTTTCTTGTATGTAGCCTATCGCACTCTTCAAATCTAGAGAGCTTTGTTGCCCTACTCTGGTCAGACCATGTTATCTTAACCGGGCCCTCGCTGGCTTTCAGAGTTTGGCTTGGGTGTTTCCCTTAAAACAATACCGTCGGCCAGTGGCGGAGCCACATTATCTCCATCGGGTTCGGTCGAATCCGGTATTTTTTAGGTTTTATATATAACCTATAATGTCGAATTAATGAGCAAACCCAGTATCGTTTAAAAAAATATATTCGAACCCAATAGTTGTGAAAACTTTAGTTATATTATTTAATAATGAATATTCCTTTTATAAAATATAAAAAGCTTTTAAAAAAACTATAAAAATTATTAACAAGCATTATATATGGCCTAATAATAACCCATATATAGATTATTAAAAAGCCCAAAATTACTCATAAAATGGGTCAATAAGCCCAACTCAATTAACATTTTTAAACATAATACCTAAATAAAAACAAATAAATAAACAAAAACATCGGTCATCACCTCAGCAACCGATCAGCTTCTTTCTGTCGACCAGAAGACCATTTCCTCATCGCCTTTGCCGGTTCGCCTCAAGGTTTCAACGATCGCCAACAACCAATATTCTTTGGTATATCGCTTGTGAAATGCTTTTCTTCGATAAAGCATGTGAAGACGGGTTTGCGTAATTATTTAGGTGACGATAATATGAATGATGCTTATACTTGTTATATTAAAAAATGAGTTCTTTTTTAAACTCGCGATTGAAGATATCATTTACAAAACATGAAAACGCGTAGGGAACAATTATAATATGTAATATCTTTTTATTTAATATGACTTGGTATATTTTTGTTACGTTAGCGATATTGCATTTTATTTATCTGACCCAGTGATCGACCCGACCCAACCCATTCGCTCCCAAAAACTTTGACGCCAGAAAAATAATCAAGCTCCAGATAATCCGAACCCATAAGAAAAAATTCCTGGTTCCGCCACTGCCGTCGGCTGTCACACCCCAACCTAAGGCGGAAATGTCGGGGCGTGATCCGATTGTTCACAGCTCGAAGATACTATCATAATTTAAATGTGACAATATCTATTTAATTATTTTATTTCAAATGTACACACAATAATCAAATACAACCAAACAATTCAAATAAATAAATATAACAAGTTTAAATCCATGTTTGTCTTCATTATAACCATAAGGTCTTTCTAAGTGTCCATCATTCAACTCAAGCAACCTGCATATGCGTAGAAAATGGAGTTTTGTCAACAAACATGTTGAGTGAGTTTATCACCAATTTTTGACACAAAAAATAATGTTAATATAATAAATAAGCAAAACGTAATAAATGCGGTAATGAAATCAAACCATAAGCAAATAAGTTGTCGATTAAACCATTGCCAAGCGAATCGGGCGCTGGTAAATCAACTATGAGCAAATAAATAGAGTAAGACCGTTGCCAAGTGAATCGGGCGGTGGTCAATGAGAACCCTTGTGACATCTGCCCCGATCCGACCCGACCCAGGTACCCGTTTCTCTGACCCGATCTCTTTCTTTTATGATTTAATATTTATACTTATATTTTACTTTTAATAATAATAATATATTTTCCTTCCCGCCTCTTTCTCTCTCTTTCTTTCCGCCGTCCCGCCCTTAAGCCTTGTTTCCCTCTTTTTCTTCTAACTCTTTGCTTGTCCTTTGTTCCTTCCCGCCTAAGGTTGTCTGCGCAGCACCACGCGCTAGACCCCTTACAAGGAATCCTGCGTGAAGACCACCTGTACAGCGATTCGCGAGACGAACTCTTCTCGCAGCGCGCTAAGAATTTTAATTCTTCTCGCAGCGCGCTAAGAACGGTAGTTCTTCCCGCGACGCGCTAAGGATTTGTAGTTCTTCTCGCAGCGCGCTAAGAATCGTAGTTCATCCCTCGACGCGCGAAGAATTATAGTTCTTCCCGCGGCGCGCTAGGAATTTTAGTTCCTCCCGCGGCGCGCTAAGAAATGTGATTCTTCCCGCGGCGCGCTTAGAAATGTAGTTCTTTCCGCGACGCGTTAAGGTTGGTTCTGTCTGCCTTCGCGCTCGCGCACTTTTGCCTTCGCGCTCCAGCCTTCTCGCGCTAAACCCCTTTGAGTTTTCTTCTGTTTAATCTAGCCATTTGCTTTTGTGTTGTCTTATCTTTTGTGCTGTTGACCTAATCTGCTTTATGTCTGAAAAGTTACTTTCGGCGCAGCATGCGCACCAACCCCATTGGTTGGCAGAAAAAGTGACTGACATTATCTTTTGAGATCTGCTTTTTCCATACTTGACCAGTACCTTTTCTGAACCGCCCATGCCTTTTTACTGTTCCCTGTCAGCTTTTTTTTCTTTTTCCCTGCTGCCATATCTTTTGATATCTTTTGCTTTTGGAATCTTTTACTTTTTGAGATCTTTTCCCCTTTTTCTAGGGATTGTGTTCCCTAGGGTTTCTCTATAAATAATAGTATTATTTTTCCTAACACTACACACACAAAACACTTAATCTCTCCTGTTCTCCTTGCTCTCTCTGCCGCCCCCCTCTCTGCCTCCGTCTTCCTCCCTGTTCTGCCCTGCTTTTCCGGTAATATATATATATTATATATAATAATTTACTTATTAATTATGCTAACTTATAATCAAGACTTAAAAACCAATCGTTAAAACAATAATCTTATTTATAGGTTAACTTGTGCTTGTTTAAAGTTGGTTCTTGCTTTATCTTACACCGCACCGATTATCAAGTGAGTAATCTCGTACCTAATCCCTTTTTGCTTTTAATGTTTTGGGATGTTCATGTGTTCATACAAACTTAGAGTCTTAAACTTGTTTATGAGCTTTAGTCGCGCAGTATCCCATGTGTTGAGGACGTTTACTTGGCTGTTTATTTGTATGTGTGTATCATTAACCGCTTTGTTCGGCCTATTCCGCAGTTTTCATGGATCCATTAGATGAACACGGGAGACCTATCGTTTACGGTTTTCTTTGTTTACACTTGCACATATGTTTTCTCGTTTTTTGTGCTCAATTGGGAGCACGGATTGAACTATGAACTATGAGCTATGATCTATCTAGGCTTGATCACAATCTGATTGCACCCTTGTTAAACACCAGACATACACGTGTTGCGCGCAGATTTATTGTTATCTATGTATTGTATTAAACTTGATTTCTCACCAACACGCAAGTGTTTGACGTTTATTTTAACACATGTTCAGGGTTGCAGTAGCTGTTTTGGAGCTTGTGGACACATAGGACGTTTTTACTTTTGGACCTAGATTAAAATGTATCAAGACAAGTTATTGCTGTTCGAATATTATGATTTATAATATATTGATTTATGATGATTTATGTTATCTTACTTTTACTTTGCGCGTGCGCGAATGAATGTATTTATTAAATATTGACACCCAATAGTGTCACGAGTAATGAAACAATATGTGGCGCCCCGATGTATAATCCGCCTTTGGTCGGGGTGTTACAACCCTCTCCAAGGGGATATGTCAAACGATTGCATACAAAGACAAATAAGCACATAATAAGTAGATTTGATTAATCACACACAATTACACGTTTGCTATTTGTTGATATATATGTATAGATATGTATATATATAGTATGATATACACATATGTCCCCAAAACATTTTAGAAAACTGAGTAAAATAGGGGAATGATAAAACTCACCTCAGTTTAAAGGCAAGTGAATATAACTACGAATAAACGAGTAAGGGTTAAGCGAGTCGTCCACTAACGCGTCAAACGAGATAACTAATCAGAACCTAAAACTTTGTGATATGAAACTATAAATAAAAACGAACTTAATGCCGCTGGAATCAATCCATATGGATGAGTAGAACTCTAGTTATGTTGAATTAAACTTTTAAGCGAGTTGGTACTGACTAGAATCCGAACAGCGAGTCGGAAGTTGGGTTTTGGGAAGTAGCCTTAAAATCATGTTATGAGAATAAAAGTCTTCTGGACCAAACGTTGAATCCGACCAGAAGTATGAGAAAACGGATAGTCAAAGTTATTGACTATTTTGCCCTTTAACGGGTTTTAAACTAATTGACCAGTCAAGGTGAAAGGATTTTATAGTTTACAACTTACCCGGAAAGTGAAAGGATTGATGAGAAACGGAAGTCAAAGGTCCTAAAGCAAGCAAAGTCAACGAACAAGTCTTGTATCTTCAACAAACATGCAAAAACCGAAAGAATACGAGCTGGGCAGAAGGTATGACGGTTGTGAGGCTCCTCTAGGGTTTGTGTAAAAGTGTTATGGCAGGAGATTAAGGGTTGTTTATATAGGAAAAGCAATAACGAACTAAATATGGGCTTTTTACTCGTTTAAGCAAGTAAATATGGTTTTAAGGAAAGAATCACCGAAAGATTCACAAAGATCTGATCTTGGACAAAGGAAAACGAATTAGGAATGATATTTTAGTTGTATGATGTTTACTTGGTCCTTACTTCACTCAAATACGCTTAAAATAAACGATTTTATACCTTAAACGAACTAGGAAACGAAATCGAGTTACAAATCTGTGCATTGTCCCCATGGCGGCGAGCGGCGGTGAGGGGGAGGCCCACCGCGCGGCGCTCCGGCCACCTAAGGGTGGAGTTTGGATTTTGGCAATAGTGGTCCCTTAACTCTCTAAAAATGCTATTTTCTTGTTTATTGTTAAAGTTAAATCAAAGGATAAACATTTTGCAAAGTTTAAAGGGTATAAAATGAAAATTGAATTCTTAGTTACTTATAAACACTTGATTTTGATTTAATTATAAAGATCTAAAATATTCCCGGTTGGGTTAAACGTAAACGAATACGGGTTTGAAAAATCCGAGATGTTACATCGGCTGCCACTTGATAGTCGTTGTGCCACCACAAGAGCAAAACTCTCTAACGTAACACACGTTGGAACAAAAACCCGGATGAGCTCGGGATTTTAACTGACAACCTCTCAAGGTAATAATCTTGATATTTTAACTTTAAGGGGAAGATTTATGTACATTTTAATCTTAACATTAGAACGTAGGAAATAATACCAATTTATAAAAAGAAGGACAACGTAAGAAACAATACCAACTACAATACCAATCTACATAAACAATGCTTTATAATAACAAAGAAAAAAAACCTAAAATTACAACAAAATAATCAAAATCAAGAACAAAATAATAGCATCAAATACCAGCATATACTTATAACAGCAAAAGAAAAAAAATCTAATAATAATAACAAAATATAAATTAGCAAATACTTATAACGTCTCATAATAAAAAATCAGCAAAGACGAACAAAAATTAACAGTAAACACCTATAAAATAATGTAATAATAACAACAAATTGGTTTTCACTGTTTTCATGTTAAGAATAAAATGTATTTGATCATGTTTATTTACTTTAATAATCTTGATATTTTTCAAGATAATAGCATTTTTTAATTGTTGTGCCTATATAATAAATAGGTTAATTCTTATAAAACTATGTTTATATTTATCTGATATTCAATTTTACAGTCGGGTTTATATTTTACTCGTGCACCATGCTCTAATTTAATTGATCATTGGAGACCTGCAACAGTCAATTAACAACATATGGGACACAACTCAACCACAAGTAATTCTAGTCGAAATTCAAGGACAGATTTGCTGATCAGTTTTTCATAATTAACCTTGTTTTTAATCGAACTGTTCAAATCAACAAAATGTAGCCGCGATCTAGGGTTATTGTAATTGGAAAACGGCTGCTACAGTAACAGTTGCTATAATCGATTTTGGTAGGCTATGTGTGATTAAAAGCAGTAGGTTGGAGGCAATCATGGTATTGTTTATTGTCTTGCTGTGCGTAGGCAGGTTGGAAGTGATTCTTTGAACCATTGATTGCCCTGCAAACATACAATCAATCACACAGTATTACTTAATTGAATCCAACTCGGGTAGAAGGACCGGGTTCGTCATAATTTTAAGCGTGTAGACTGGAGGAAACTGAACCAGTTACACCAGGAACACTTTCTCGCATCTACAGCGGAAGAAACAGGAGGATGGTAGAAGGAGATCAACCGGCACCAACGGTTAAAGAAACAAGCATATGTTCGTTTCAAAAGCCCGAAACTGACAACAACAAACTACACGGTTTGGGCTATGCACATAGGGGTACTGATGAGCGTGCATGGCGTGTGGGATACAACTGACCTGGGAAACGGTGATGCGAAAAGAAATAGCATAGCAATTGCCTTGATCTTTCAATCAATCCCCGAAGCACATATTTTACAAGTTGGTAAACTGGAGACGGCGAAAAAGATGTGGGAAGTGTTAAAGACCCGACTTTTAGGTGCTAAACGGGTGAAGGAGGCGAAGCTCCAAAACCCTAACGCCAGAGTTCGACTGGTTGAAGATGAATGTAAATAGGAACGATTGATGAGTACACAGCCACGTTATCGAGCTACTCATCAAAAGCGGCCACGCTAGGAAAGATATTCTCGGAAGAAAAGATGGTACAAAAGTTCCTTACGTGTCTTTCGAGACGTTTTATTCATATCGTGGTATCACTCGAGCAAGTTTAAATTTAAAGACGGTTGTTTTGATGATGCGGTGGGTCGATTAAAAGCCTATGAAGAGAAGATAAAAGAAGACAATCTTCAACCGAGAGCAGTCAAACTCAGTTAATGTTCACTAAATTTGATCCGTTTAGCACGGGCCGAGGTCGAGGAACCTATGCTTCAAGAGGATGGGGACGCGGTTGAGATGACAACAAGAAGCACGATGATAAGAAAGGAAAAGGAACATAACGAGATTTATCACACATTAAATACTACAGGTGCGATGAATACGGGTACTTTGTCTCAAGGTGCCACGACCGATTTTGGAAAGATGAAGCAAATCTGAACAAAAACAGAGGAGAATAAAACAAAGGGTTTAGACGCTTCGTTTTTCATGATGGAAGGTGCCCGGGAAATCGTATACCTTAACGAAGATAAAGTAATCCCGACAAATTATGATACCGATTCGGGCCAGACCGACATGTGGCACTTAGATAATGGTGCAAGTAACCATATGACGGGAAACCATGACTGTTTTGCAGAATTAAACGAACAAATAGTTGGACGAGTAAGGTTCGGGGATGGTTCATGTGTACCGATCAAAGGGAAGGGTTCGACGCTTCGTTTTTCATGATGGAAGGTTCGGGGATGGTTCATGTGTACCGATCAAAGAGGAGAATAAAACAAAGGGTTTAGACGCTTCGTTTTTCATGATGGAAGGTGCCCGGGAAATCGTATACCTTAACGAAGATAAAGTAATCCCGACAAATTATGATAACGATTCGGGCCAGACCAACATGTGGCACTTAGATAATGGTGCAAGTAACCATATGACGGGAAACCATGACTGTTTTGCAGAATTAGACGAACAAATAGTTGGACGAGTAAGGTTCGGGGATGGTTCATGTGTACCGATCAAAGGGAAGGGTTCGATTACTTTTGAAGGTAAAAGTGGCGAACAAAAACTGATGACTGGCATATATTATATTCCGGGTTTGTAGAGTAATGTGATTAGCTCAAGCAACCGAGTTGGGTTATGATGTACGAATGAGGAGTAACTACTTAACGATGCATGGTAGTAGTGGGAGGTTACTAATGATGGCCACGAGGAACGCCAACATGCTTTATAAAATCCGACTAAATGTTGGGAACCCAACTTGTGTACAAACAAAATTACCCGGTATGTTATCAGGTGTTTGTGGGCCAATAGATTTCGGGTACGGACCCGTGAGACCAAACCCATCCGAAACAAACTGCAGCAATAGCGACGACGAAACTGTTGCTAACTGCAGCAACAATGACTACCTCATTACAAACAGCAACAGCGGTGTCACAAACAGTAGTTGTTTAGTTGTAAGCAGCAGCAACAACGACAAAACTGTCGCTAGCAGCAAAGAAAATCTATCCCTAACATCACTAATACAGCAGTGAAGGACGTTATGCAAACCCTGGTTAAATGTTCTATTTTCCCTTCGGTCCTACCCGTAAAATTTGGTGATTGTGAGTTAAATTCCAATGAAAAACTATTGGTATTGAATGATGAACTGAGTAGTTTTGATTAAGCGAAATCGAAACCCAAGTGGAAGAAAGTGATGTGGGCCGAGATCGATTCAACAGAGAAAAACAAGACGTTGAGTTTAACGGGGTTACCAAAAGGACTTAAACCAATCAGTTAAAACGGGTATTCAAAGCAAAACAGAGTCGCAGCGAGTGGATAAACAAACACAAGGCGACGCTTGTGGTGAAAGTATGCATGCAACAACCGAGATTGACTATGATAGAGTGTCCGCCCCGGTGCTACGGTTTTTAGTTGCTCTCGCGCGGATTAAATTCCAGGAGATGCAAGCTTTGCTAAAGTTGGAAGACCTCCCTTGTACGACTCAGAAACAATAAAGAAAAACAAGAAGTGGAGTTTAACGGGGTTACCAAAATGACTTAAACCAATCAGTTTAAAACGGGTATTCAAAGCAAAAGGGAATCGCGGCGAGTCGATAAACAAACACAAGGCGATGCTTGTGGTGAAAGGATGCATGCAACAACCGGGATTGACTATGATAGAGTGTCTGCCCCGGTGCTACGCTTTTTAGTTGCTCTCACGCGGATTAAATTCCAGAAAGATGCAAGCTTTGCTAAAGTTGGAAGATCTCCCTTGTACGACTCAGAAATTCAGGGGGTAATTATTGGTAATTCCCGAGTCGACCCGTGGCTTGATGCGTGGGGACAGCTAGGATGTTAACCTGGTGTGAAAATTAATGATTAAATAATCTTAGTCAATTCCGGTTGTATTATGTGTTTGTGTTCTAATCTGATTATTTGTACCAATTAAACTCTTAACAAACTCAAATCATTAATACAAACTCATGACTTATATTGTATATAAAAGACTTTTTTTTAACAGCTCCACAAAGAACTTTAATATCTAAATCAATTTTTTTTGTAAGATTCTTTTCACCTGCTTATAAATCCAGTTTAATATCTTATAAAATGCTTTATGTTATTATCTACCTAATAACATTCTATTCTTATGTTATTATCTACCTAAAATGCTTTATTACATTCTATTTTAATAATGTAAATAACTGAAGATATATGTCACTTGGAGATTTATTCTTAGCAAAAATTTCCCGCTCAAACTATTTTCCTAGTTTTAATGAAAACTATTTATGTCAGTGTAATCAAAACATATCAATTCATCATTTAATCAAATTACTAATTACTTAACTATAAAGACTAAATATATGCAGGTATTTACGTCAGTATAATAAAAATATTTATATCTTTAATAAAATCATATCTACCTTTTTTTATTAAATCAATTTATAAACACTTTTCAGCGTAGGAGATGAATGTGGTAAAAACTAATGAATGATATTTATAGGTTTAAAAAGATAAACATTAGAAGAAATTATGAATGAATAACAATTTTATTATCACGTATTCATTCAGGTGCTGCTAGTTTTTTCAGAGATAAAATGTCTGCAGTCTGCGGACCACATCTGCAGACATTTGTAGCAAAAGAGGTGGACAAAAATCTATGCAGTTTGCAAAAAGAATGCTGCTTGTTTTTTAACATCTGCAGACCACTAAAACTTTCAATATATATCTTTATACCAAAAATACAAATTATCTAACAACAATTAAAAATACATAAATCCAAAATTTATATAAAAAATACAAATTATCCATCATTAAAAAAATACTAACAATATTAAAATGCATAATCCAAGATTAACATGTATAAGAATCATTAGGCCCTTACAAACAATCTATAAAAAAAGTTTTGACATTAATCTCATAATCAAATCGTCAAGTTCCATTAGTGTAGCCATTGTTGAGTCTTGCCAAATCTAAATAAATAAACAAATAAATACAAGTTAGATAACCCGAACTAACGCAGATAAAAACCAAACAACATGACGCAAACTAATCCAAACACGACCCAAGCTTTCTACAAACTTTTTTCAACTAAAATTTTCTACAAACTTTTTATAAACCTAAACTTTCTATAAACTTTTTTCAACTAAAAACTAATAATACTTGAACAATTATGCAAAATTATAATTAAACAAAAAAACTAATCAATTAACAACTCAATTGAAAAAATTAATTAACAAGAATTCAATTAACAAAAATCTAATAACCTAATTGAATAAATCAATTAACAAAAACCTGAAAAGATAATCAATTAGCAACTTAATTGAACAAATCAATTAACAAGAATTCAATTAACAAAAACCTAATAACCTAATTGAACAAATCAATTAACAAATACCTAAAAAAACTAATCAATTAACAACTCAAGTGAACAATCAATTAACAAGAATTCAATTTATAACAAAAACCTAATAACCTAATAGAACAAATCAATTATCAAAAACCTAAAAAAACTAATCAATTAACAACAAAATTGAACAATCAATTAACAAGAATTCAATTAACAAAAACCTAAAAAAATTAATCATATAACAACTCAATTGAACGATCAATTAACCCATTAATCAAGTATTTTACAATTAATCTAGAGAAAATCAAGAATCAAGATTGTAATATAAAGAAAATCACTTTAATCAAGATTGTAATAAAAAACAAAGAGGAGAAGAGACAGGCTGACAATGGTTTGTTGGAGAGAGAGAGAGAGAGAGAGAGAGAGAGAGGCCAACGACGGTTCAGGTGGAGGTGTGGAGGCCGGTGGCGGCGGCGGTTCTGGAGGAGGAGATCAGCGGCGGTTTGGGCTGGAGGGGACGGAGAAGCAGTTTTATGTTTCCAGGGTAGGAGGAGGAGAGAAGGTAATGTTGTAATGTTATGTCTAATGAATGTAAAAGAAGAGGAGAAGAGGTTAGTAGTCACAGTCTTCTAGGAAAAAACCACGTGCATACCTTTTTAAATGTAAGGTCTTCTAAAAAAACAAACATAGTGCAGACCACAACATCTGCACATGGTCTGCGTGGCGCAGACAAAAGAGGTCAGGAAGAACTTTTGAGAGAAAACAAACAGCCCTCTCAACCTCTATGGATCAATGGAGTTCTCATCTATCTCTTTCAAATCTGTAATACAACAACGTGTTTTAGTCATGCTAATTTATATATGATGTTCTATGTTTATGTCATTTATATTGAAACATCTTATCATCTTTTGTAATAATTCATTATTCCATTAAAAATATAATTGCAACTTAAAAAATCACGAGGTGCATCTTGTTCGTAATCATGAAGAAATTGTGTGAGAGTACACCATATATTCATATGAATATTTCATTAGAAAATATAATTTGAACTTATTAAACTAGTTAATTTGATAAAAATATATGTTTTTTAATTTATTCATATGATTTCTATAGTTTAGTTGTATTTCTTTTTAGCTTCTTATGCATCACACAGATTCTAAAGCTAGCTATATAATAAACTAACACAATACAAATGCAGATTTTTTTTCCCCTTTTCGTAACTCATCTTTTCCTTTTTCTCCTTTACTTCAAACTACTTATAAAATAATCTATTTTACTTTTTATCTTATTCATAACTCTTTTTTTTTTACTTCAACTTTAGAAAATAAATTCAATTTTTATTTTCAAAACACATAATATATTTTATTATTTTTCTAACTCCTATTTTCCTTAAATCATTTTTGCTTTAAACTTTTTATTTTTATTTTTTTTTCAGATCGACTATTTATAAAATAAATCCTAGTTGTCTTAACTCCTAATTTTCTTTTCCCTTTTTTAACTTCATTTTTTATTGCTTGTAATTTCATCCTCTGTTCCTTTTCTTTATTACCTCAAGTTATTTATAATATATATATATATATATATATATATATAGGGTTAGGTTAGAATAAAAATCCACTTGAGTTGTGAAAATTTTAGAAACTCATTCGCAACAACATGTTTTTAATTAAAGATTAAATCTTATGGTCTACAATTAAAGTTAATAAAAAATGTAAAAGTTTATTTACATTTTCTCTCTCCTGCAAACATATATAAAAATTACTAAAAAAATGTAAAAAGATAGCAAAACATTTTTTTTATGTTTTCGATATTTTGTATTAAATGTAACAACATATATTACATGTAACAAAAAAAAAACGATGTTACATAGGGTTTTCACGGGTTTTCTCAACTCAAGAGAGTTTTCAAACTATACTTCTCCTATACATATATACATATATATATATATATATATATATAAACATTTAGGAATCAGCGGACGAGGAAATATGTGACAAGAAGGAAGATGCAGACTACGATAATATAACTTTTACAGAAACCTTTAATTGGTGGAATACATTTCGAAGTAATATTTTGTCCATAAAATTTAGGAATACTGGTTTTAGATAATCTCATCTATGTCTTATTAGTAAATATCAGTACCAATTTTACACTTGCCTGCTGACAGTTCCAACTATTGATGCATTTGTTTTTAATGGACCGTGACTAACGGATGACTAACTCCGTTAGTTTAATGCTTACGTGGCACGCCTAGTTGTCAAAAAAAAAATCTACGTGACAACATTACGTGGCTGAGTAGGATGCCTTGTTGAACAATCACTAAACAAAAACTTATCATCATCTTCATTAGATCCATTTTTTACAATTGCAACCCACCACCCCTGCAACCATCACCAGAACACATGCAGCAACCATCCCGGAACACGCGACCGCCATCATGTCCATCCCCTGCAACCACCACCGGAACCCATGACCACCACCATGTCCATTCCCTACAACCACCACCCGAGCCCACAACCCTGTCCATTATCTTATTCGTCGGCCACCGGTGGTGGAGATCCAAACAGAAATTGTCGGTGTCCACCATGTTCTCCGGCCATCACCTGCAACTTTTGATTGGCTTTTATCCTTGCAGCTTCCGCTCGATCTCTGCACCGCCGCCACATTGGCACTCCGCCACCACCGCCTCGTCTACAACCGTCGCAGGAAACACCACCCTCTCCTACCCCTTCAACTGAATCTCAGGAATTAGACTAAAACCGTCGCTGAATATCACGAAGAAAGCGACAATTAGATCCAAAATTAGTTTGACAAAACCCTGTTACGAATTAGGGTTAAAAGAGGGGAAATGAATTTTGATATTGAAGGAGACACGATCTAGAACCTAAATTAGTGTGGAGATGTATGATTTGGGGGTTGATTTGATGATTGTTGTAGGTTGATAACGATCTGATGAAGATGATGATAAGTTTGTGTTTAGTGATGGGTCCAGCAAGGTAGCCTACTCAGCATCAGATGTCACGTAATGTTGCCACGCAGGGTTTTTTTTATAATTAGGCGTGCCACATAAGCATTAGACTAACAAAGTTAGTTATCCTTAGTCGCGGCCCGTTAAAAACAAATATACAAATAGTTGGGACTGTCAACAGGCAAGTGTAAAGTTGGAAATAATATTTACCTGTAACCATAGTTGAGATTATTTAAAACCAATATTCCTAAAATTTATTTGACATCTTCTATGCGAAAATGTTGTATTTTCATTTGATCTGTTTTACTATTATTTAAAAGGTCCAATAATATATATATTGAACCTTTTGAGACAATTTGATTGGTTAATAAAAATCAAATTATCCATATTTTAAGAAATAGAATCTCTAAACAATTTCTATTCCTTGTAAGTTATTACTTAATACTTTAATTACTTTTCATATGTAATTTTCTATAATAATATTATGCTCTATGATCAACCTTTTTCTTTGCAATGTGTAGAACAAAATTTGCAGGCAGTTGGGTTTGTTTTTGCGATAACCATTTTAAGAATTTCATTTCAATTGGTTTTCTATCATAATCTTTTAAAGGACACCCATCCAAACAAACTACGATTCATATGATCCAGTTGCTAACATGATACTGACAAGTATGCATGTGAGTTTATAGTTATGGATTCTCATAGTTAAAAATAATACAAGACTAAAAGGTAACCATGATCATCAATACTTCGTACTAAAGTTACAAGTATTAAAGCGATTTTGGCTTATAAGTATCAATGTAAGGTATTGGATAAAGTGTTTTCCTTTTTAAATGGTGACGGATCAAATCCCAGGATAATAGCAGATAATAAAAGCCGTTAAAAAGAAGTAATACATGAAGAACTCAATTATATGTGGTTGATCTTATTGAATTAATCACAAACTTTTGTAGTTAATGGAATATAAGGACAAGCATTCAAATAACAAACTCAGTTTTCAAAGAGCGAATGAATAAGAACAACCATTAAAAATGTTCTTATGTATCATCATAGGTTGTACGTACCATTTATAACCACTGTTTTTATTCTTTTAGTATTTAAGAAGTACCTTGTACTTTTGAGTCAATCTTACTTTATTTTCTCCCTGTTATTTAATGATTTGATATTTGTAATTTCTATATTGTTTGTGAAATAATTTTTAAATAACGTGAAGATGTGTTGATGTTTTTAAGCATTTTAATTTTATAAAAGACTTCCTTTAATTATAGGCAAATTATGGGTTTTATTTTGGTAAATTCCTAAAATTGACCTACTTAAAAAATAGATTTTGTTTTTCTCCCTCAAACTTTAGAATTCCAAAAGTGGGTCAATTTCATAGAATAGCAACCAAGTTTCAAAAGTATTCCTATTAAGTCACTTAACTTTAAAAAGTATTTCAATTAAATCACTCAATTTTTATATTTTATTAAATTAAAGGTTTTAGCATATTTTTTTAGCCTTTTACTTTTTTGTTTTACATAGGAAATCTTTTTATCCTTTTTTTATGTTGACGTAGTGGCGACGTGATTTTTTTTTATTTTTAAATTTTAATATAATTGACGTTTTTTTAAATTATTTAAATTTAACTACATATATTGCAAATTCCGACTCCCAAATCTTATCCTCTATTTCTTTATTGACACACAAAAAAATCGGGGAGACTCGATTTGAAGATTTAGTGACCCAATTTAGGAAAAAATTGCATGAGTGACTTAATTGGAACACTTTTGAAAGTTTGTTACTATTCAATAAGATATTCCCTTCCAAAAATGTACCCTTCTAACTTATTTTTGACCATGTGTTAAGAAGTCTAGCACGTCTTCGACGACGTGCTAGTATAACATGTCGTCGAAGACGTGCTAGACTTTTTAACACATGGTCAAAGATGAGTTCGGTCTTAAAACACATGGTTAACGACCTGTTAGTATCCAAACACATAGTCAAAAACATGTTAGTATTTTCTTTGCTTTTTTAAAAAAAATATTATATTCCTATAACTAATTTCAATTATATATGTCGGTCCCTAGATAAAAATAAGCATGTCTTCGTCGGTATATTCGAAATAATATAAAAATTTATGCATTAAAAGTTATAAAAAACAAATATGCATAAAATTAGTAATAGTAATCTAACATTAAAAAATAAAAACAAAAGGGTTAACATGTCTTACACAAGAGTTTTACAAATCAAAAGTCAATAAAATAAATAAAAAGTGTGAATATCTAATTTATTTGCTACAATCGTCGTACACAAGAGTTTTACAAATCAAAAATCATCCCAAAACTATTACCTGAACTAATACATATAAATTGTTTTTTTATTTTATTAAACCTAAGGTGTAGCTAATGTCTTGCATCTTTAGTCATCCCATGTAGCTACTTGCGATATACGTAAAAATAGATATATTTTGTCAACAATAATGTTGAGCAAGTAATCACAAGTTTGATATATATATATTTATAATGATAAAAATGACAATTCTTTGCGATAATGTGTATCACATCAACTAACAAAACATAAAATAAAAGTGTCTTTTCAACACGCCACTATATTCAGACATGTTTGCTCGGACGGCGTATAATCATACTATGAGAATAAGGATGAGATGTCAACCAACTATAAAAATTGTAAACACATAGTCATGTAACATTTAGCAACTAATCGAGCAATATCACAATATGCAAATAGTGGAATTGTGTTTGAGTATATACTTGTATAGTAAATAAATAATAAAGTTGTGTACGCATAAAGTCCCAAAATGTAAAATAGAAAAAAGGGAGTGCGATTACTCACCTTGATTAGTGAATGAAAAGATCGGGTCTTTGGTTAAGCTTGCTTGAGTTCTAATGAGTAATCCTTAATCCAAGTCATTAAGGCTTTTTTAGAATATGCTGGATAAATAAAAGTCAAAGAAACATATATGTATTAAAATAACACAACTAGGAGTTGAAAAAGAAACAAGAAAAACGAAATTAATTTTAGATATATTTCTATCACCGATTGCATAAATATTTAAAAATATTAATAATTTCTCAAAAATTATAAACATCTCCAGTCAACTAAATTAATATGTAACGAACAACTTTGCTTTATAACGGTTGCCCAGATTCGGACCTAAGAAAAGCTAAAATAGTCGATCTTCACAGAGGGTACAAATCTGCGCACTAATTTTAAAATTATGACTGTGAAGTCATACGAAATAATAGAAATACAAATAAATAGTTGTTAGAACAGTAACTCAATAAAGTTAATTATGGCTTTGACCTTGCATTTTTCCAGTTTGTTATGACCAATTTATTGCTCAACCTTTGTCAAACAATTCTACTGTCAAATCCGGAACATTGCGAACAACAATATTGTTGATGCTTTGAAATGGATTTTGATAAAGAAAATTATGAACCACTTTTGGTATGATAAGTATAACATGTTTGGTCGTGCATCATCAAAATCCTTATGGTTCTTGAATCAAAATAAATTAAACAAAACAAAAACTTCAAGAACGTAAGAACTAGTTAAGGTGGGACAATTAAAGATCATCTTGCAACTTTATGTTCTTTGTCTCCTCCACCCAACACTAGATAGGATCATAGACATGATTATTTGATGGTTTTAAAACCATTATAAAAAAAAGAAAAATAAGAGGAAATGAAGAACAAACACATTAAACATGACTAAGGCCAAAGAAAATATGAAGAATATAAATTAGAAACTTACTTGGAGGAATTTTTAGGGAGAGAAGAAGGGATAAATGAGCAAAGAAAAAAGATGAAAATGGAGGGTATTTATAGTTGTGATTAGAATAGAATTAAGTAGATAAGTCTTGAAGAGAAAATTGTGTTTGAAATATGATAGAAAGATGCTTTTCTTTTAATAAGAGATATCAAATAAAATAATTAGGATAAAAATTAATTTAAGATGACTATAATCATTTATGTTACATGTTAAAATATTAATCTAGACATACCCGCTTCAACGTGTCAAATTAACGATTACACATGTAAATATGAAATGAACATAGATTCGAGTATTTGCACATATGAAAATAATATTAATAACTTGAAAGTAATTATTTATGATTCAATAATAATAATAATGTAACAACTCGGGTTTTCCAACTAACAAACTTATATCCATAACCCGACCCATTTTACGTTCGGGAAAAAATTTAACAACAAAAAATAAACACGTTTATCGAGACATTTTTATAAAATTATAATTTTATATATTTATATATAACTTTAGAAAACAAACGTTTTTAACCCGAATATAAACTTTAGCCCACTATTGTTTCCATCTCAAATCCTCAAGGACTAAGAATGCAATTTCTATATAATTTTTATGATCCATTTACCAAACCCATACCCATGACCCGTTAACCCAAATCCACGACCCGTTTAGGGTTACTTGAGCCTTAATCTTCGTTCTAAACGCGGGATTAAATCATGTTTGTGATTTCTCCCATTGTAGTCGGCCTAAACAAGTCATTCAATTAAGAAACAAGATCTTGTACTTTGCATATTGAGATATCAATAAACCGTCTTAAACTAACAAACGATTATAAGCCCTAGAACTCACCATAAATCAATTGCTCTCGTCTGCACCTTCTATATAACTTGGCGATCAAAAGCCCTAACCCTAATTATATTGATATCATTCATAATCGTCTGTCTGGATCTGCTCGTGCTGCCGGCGACGGGATCGCCGTTTCCCCTGAATCCTTCATCAACCAAGGTAATTAATACCTGCAATAAGCTCGTATAACAACAATAAACGATAACCCTAGTGTTAATTAAACGAGCGTTGAACTGATTGATCAATTGAAGAATTAGGGTTTTTGTGATTGGTTTTTATGTTCTTTTGTATATATAAACGTGTTTACAAACCTTCAGCAACTGACACACCAGCACTGACGGCTGGTGTGTGTGTGTTAACGTTCTTGAAGTGCCACTGGCGCGGGTTCGAGTCCCGGCCAGCCTAGTTTTTGGTATTTTTTTTGTTTTAGTTTATTTTAATTGTTTATTATATATTATAGCAAATATTTAATATTCAATAAACAATATTTTATTAAAACCGACGTCATGAGTTAATGTTTCGTGTCAATTGGTCTCGTGACGAGTTTTCGTGTGTCTATGTATATATGTGTGTATATATATATTATTAATAATAAATCATCATTATTTTATTTAAAACCCGACACTAATATTGAGGATTTTTGTTGTTAAGTTGTTTTTATAAAGTTACTCATATTTATATATATAAATATATATATATATATATATACATATTATTATTATTCGTTTTAAACAAACCATAATGAACGTATTAAACATATTAAAGGTATAAATTATATTTTTACCATCGATTTTCGTTAAGGATTCTAAGATATAAATGTTATGATAATATTATATTTAAACGTTTATAGTAGATCTCATATCATATTTATTTAAACTACTTGTACGTAAACTCGATTTTATAACGAACAATGATTTTTATAATTAAATATAATAACAATAATTAGTAGAGATCAATCGTTCAATCCATAAAGTACCCGACCATAAATATAACTCCAATCATATCGCAATCCTAAATTCATCATACGTATTACATCCTTTATAATTCATTCATAATTTTATTTAATTCGGATTCTTGTCGGTAATTCTCGAAGAGCGTGATTTCCGCTTTCTTGTCGTATACATTCCTGTTTGGCTTACTCGATCAAGTGAGTTTATCATTTCCCTATTTTACTCGATTTTCATAAACGTTGTGGGGACATATGCGTACGTATTCATACTTTCATACTATATATATATTCAAACAAATGCATACGTGTTATTGTGAAGTGATTTAATCAAACATACGTGCTACTTGCTTACTTGTGTTACCATTCAATCAATCATATATTGGGAATTACTATTCAATCAATCATATAGCGGGTGTTCCTGTTGGTGACCAATGCCCGATTCGCTTGGCAACGGTCCACATACTTGTTTACGGTTTGATTTCATTATTCGTACTTATCACGTTATGCTTATTTTATTGTTGTGTCAAATTGGTGATATTCTCACTCAACTTTATGTTGACAAAACTCCATTTTATACGCATATGCAGGTTACTTGTATGGAAGATTGAAGCTTGGACACGTAGACAAGATTTTAGGATATAAATAAGTTAAACTTTATTTGAACTCATATTTGTTTATTTGAATTGTTTTGTATATTTGGAAATGTGTGTGTACGTTGAAGTTAAAATAATTAATTAGATATCCTCACTTTTATACTAAGATAGTGTCTTCGAGCTGTGAGCAATCGGATCACGCACCGGTATTTCCGCCTTAGGTTTGGGTGTGACAAACAACAACAACAACAATAATAATAATAATATAGTGTTAAAGTCGAGGTTGTAACTTAACAAATAAAAATAAATAATAATAATATAATAAATAAATGAATAAATAATCTTTCATGAAAATAAAAGATTTAAAACGGTTCGAGTTTTCGGGTTTGAAAATTAGCAAATGTTGCAAACCCGACATAGCCATTGAGAGCGGTGGAAACCCTCATTTTGGAAGGTAGGAGGAGTAGAGACAATCATAAATTGAATTGGTGCAGGCGAATTAGACATGATCTACTAGGGTTGTACATCTTTGAGGATATGGTTCATAATAGGAGTTTATAAAAACATATAATTAAGGTTAAAAACTTTTAGAAAAATATGCAAATGTTGTCTAGGTGGTTCATAAAGACTCAGTTTTTGCCTACATGTTATTTGGAATTTGCATGTTATTTATCTTCTTGTATCTATGTTGCATGTTGTTTCTAATGTTATATCCATTTATTTCACCATGTAGCCTTTCACAGCATATCTTATTAGTAGCTGTTTATATACACACATACAAACATACACCTCATGCTCTGTATATGTATTCGTTGTTTGATTTTAAACCGATAGTCTCTTTGAAAGCAATCTCTCTATCTTTATGTGGGTCCCATCAAATTATTTGTTTTAACTTATTTATTTTAAATTTAAAGGTATTTTAGTTTAAAGTGGTGAAAATTATCTATTTGCTCATCACATGCCTCACACATGTTTCCAATCAACAAAAAGAAAACGCATAAATTACGCAAAAGGACTAAAAGGAATAAATTTTCCAATATAAAATACAAAGAGTGAAAATAAATTTTTTAAAAGAC
The DNA here is from genome assembly GCF_021521415.1 of Bidens hawaiensis. Lineage (NCBI taxonomy): Eukaryota > Viridiplantae > Streptophyta > Magnoliopsida > Asterales > Asteraceae > Bidens > Bidens hawaiensis. The sequence continues at coordinate 127,697 of NW_027494591.1, forward strand.
TCAAGTCCGTAATTTACAAATCTTCAAAAAGTAGCCTCAAGGATATAGCTTGTGAGGTTTAGCAAAATTTAACATAATGACAGGATCACTAGGGGTGTACACGAGCCGAGTTAAGTCTGAGCTTAACTAGGCTCGTTTAGATATACAAAAACTCAAGTTAGAGCTTAGCTTGTGAGTTATTTTTTTAAGCTTGGGCTTTGCTCGTTTTGTTATTTATTAATTAACTTATATGGATTTATAATTATTTTTATATATTTCGAGAAAAACTTTATATGAGCCTACGCTTAGCTCGCGCTTAGCTATGCAGTGTGAAATCAATACATAAAAGTAGAAAAGAGGTAAGAATTAAAAATGTACAATGCTCGTTAAGGCTCGACAAGCTTAACGAGCTTCCCATGCAAAGCTTGAGCTCGGACTCGATAACTAAATGAGCTCTATTTGAGGCTTGAGCTTGGCTCGAGCTCGAGCTCGAAAAAGCTCGACTTATTTCGAGCTGTTTAACCATCAGAGCTCGAATAGCTCGCCAACGGCTCGATTCGTTCGCACCCCTAAGGATCCATCAACCAAAACCAGATAGATCTTATGTGTGCCTTAGTGGATTTGGGGTGGCCGGTGGAAAAACAAAAAAATATTGATTATATTCTGCAAACATTATATTTATAAAGATAATCTGCTACCACATCATAGCCAAACTGATTTCTCAATATGCAACACAATTTACATATATATGATAGGTACATTTTCATGTAATTCACTTTTTATTACACAGTTTTATCTATTTTTTGAAAGATCAATAGTTGGCCTTATGTTTATTTAGGATTTTCAGTAAAAAAGGTTAAAAACTGTAAGGCCCCAAACCGGTAGCCCTACTTTAGCGTCAGATTTACTCATAAACACAGTTCTTGCAATCAGAGTTAATTAAAACTTTCGCGGAAACGTTTACTTGAAGCATTCGTTACAAAACATTCAATCTCTTCTCTGATACTATAAAACAAATCATTATATTTAAAACATCTTTTCTTTCATCTTAAGATGCCAGCCGTTCAATCCATGCCATGTGCCATCCTCATGCTAGTTCTTTAGTCTGATTACCTGCGTGCATACTAAAAGTCAGCTACGCTGAGTGAGTTCTAGTTAATCAAGCAACTTATCATACAACCACTACATGCATCATATACGTATCCGCAGACACGTAGTCCACTATCTAACCTGCTTACCTTACCACTTAGCCTCTTATTTACACCTACCACCTTGCCACTTTGCCACTTTAATAACGTATAACGTTATGCCGCTTTGCCACTTTAATAACGTATAACGTCATGCCACTTTGCCGCTTTAATAACGTAGTCACGTATAGGCTTACCCTACCACGTACTATCGTCGTGCCACTAACACTCTTACTACACTCTTGCCACTTCTAACACGCTCTACCTCTACTTGTCTACAACATGCTTCATATCATTTACATAATAAGCAAGTCACATCATAGCATTCATACACACTAATAACCACTTGGCAATCACTATCCTTGGCGATGCGTGCAATATCCGAAGATTGTTCACGCACCAACAAGTATTATATAATAGATACCTCGTATAACATCTATAGCATACACTTACCACTTAAGGTAAGTGTATTCACACTTCACATCGAGTATGCACACAGCCCCGAAAACATAACAAGGAAATGGGGCTAGAAACTCACCTGAACACGGTTACGTTCACCGTTAATCGTAATCCCTTTCTTCAGTTGTGCACGGCTGACTGTATAACAAGTATACGTATCAATTAACTATCACTACTCATATTGTATTTCTATCTTTATATGACCCACAACGAACGGGGGTCCGGGGGCAGCGCCCCTGGCAGCGGGGTCTAGGGGCGGCAGCCCCTAGCAGGGTCCAAAGGGCAGAGCCCCTGGCTGGGGACGAGCTGCCAGGTCAGCTTGGAAAAATTTTATTTACATTAACTGTCTTAACACATTTTCCATTAGGTTTTTAATTTATTTTCTAAGCGAACTTAGCTTTAGGCTAAGTTAAACCTTAGGCGAACTTAGCTTTAGGCGAAGTTAAACCTTAGGCGAACTTAGCTTTAGGCGAAGTTGTCATCAGGCGAACTTAGCTTGCAGGCGAAGTTGTCGGCTGCAGCTACTGTTCGTCCTTAATCGTCTTCGTTTCTTAACCAAATAACTCGATTTAGGTATCTACGGAATCGTCTGACCAGCGCCTACAAACCCCAACCATCAAATCGACCTAACATCGATGTTTAAAGGGTGCGATTTAGGCATATAGGTTACGGGTTCTTTTATCAATCGATTAACCCATCAAATCGTAACCATTTTCAGTAAGTTTAAATTTGTTGGATTCGTTTTTACCATACAAACACAGATCTATCATTTCTATACTAATCCAAACCTAAATGAACAAGTTCTCGATATAAACGTACCGTAAATGAGTCGAACTACGAACACGAGCTGGTCTTGTTGCTTTGGTTCGTCACGACGATCTAGCACCAACGAGCTCGGGTCCTCGCCTTTGGATCTTGGTTCGGGTTGTGTGTTTTGGGGTGTGTAGAGATTAGGATGGATAAATGGATGGAATGGAAATGATTGGGGTTTAAGGGGGTATTTATACTCCCTTAAGCCCATGGACTGAAAGCCCATATTTCCTTTTGGTCCCTATCTAATCCCATCTAACTATCCTACTAAGTCTTCATATTTTGCTATTATATTATCGTTCCACTAACTCGTTTATTTCACCCGAATAAATAATATATTAAATATTACTTTAGAAATTTCGGGATGTTACAAAAACACCACTTTTGTAAGCTTAAATCTCGGGAGAACACTCTCTCTCTCTCATCATGTAAGCCAAACCTCAACTCTCTCTCTAGAATATACATACATATACACGTACCTCCCCATACTTGTGATACATATCTTTACAAACAGTAAGTTTAGTCCCAAAAAAAACAAAAGGTTCAGAGAGAGATGGAGGTGGTACTTCATCATGTTTGATGAGTTTTGGAGACACCAGCAACATAAATAGCAGCAGTAATAGTAATAATAATAATAACAACAATAATAACAACATTGGATCACTGTGTCTTCCAGCTCCAACTCAACCTGGTCCATATAACACCACCACCAACAATAACCTAATTTTCTCTTCTGCTATGATGCTTCAAGACAACAACATTAATATCAATGATGGAGTAGGGTTAGGTTTCATGAACCACCCCTCTTCTTCTGTTAAAGCTAAGATCATGTCTCATCCTCATTACCCTCGTCTTTTATCAGCTTATCTCAACTGCCAAAAGGTCTCTCTCTCTCTCTCTCTCTCTAGATCTATATTTCACAAATTTTACAAGAAATGAAAGTGGGTATCTTTTGATTTGTGCAAATGGTGCAATCTAAGAGCCCAGTCAATCAAGATTTTGAATCTTGTGACAAGTGAAGTGACTATGTTTCCAGGGGGTTTGTGTGTTTCATTGCTACTGCTTCATTTAGTAGTGTAGTAGAAGAAACCCAGAGGTGGGATTTCTTGATTTGTGTGTTTCTATATGTGACATCATTTATTTGTCATTTCTTCATTTGGCACCTAAATATAATCTCTTGAACAAGAGAATAAATTTGCAGGAAACCACATAATGCAATATATATATATATATATATATATATATATATATATATATATATGATAAAATCATTCTATAACCTATATTTATCTTAAAAATCATGTATTTTCGTGTTATTATTGAAAAAAAAATGAAAGAATTATGATTTAACCAGTACTAAATATAGACATAGGAGCTAATGAAGTTTAAAAAAAAACAGAGACGATTATTCATTATACTTATCTTCGGATTCGTAATAGGGATAGTAAGGTTAATATTGGCGGGATCGAGTGGATGAAAAATCCACTTCTATATATATGTAACTCCCTTTTGATTTTGGTTAGGTCTTTTCTAATCAATTTTCAGTTGTTTATAAATAAAAATACAGATAGGAGCACCACCTGAAGTTGTGGAGAGACTAGAGGAAGCGTGTAGGGCGTCGGTGGTGGCCGCGATGTCCGGTCGGTCCGTATGTGCTGGTACTAGTGATGGTGGAATGAATAATATGACCATTATTGGGCAAGATCCAGCTCTTGATCAATTCATGGAAGCGTACTGTGAGATGCTCATTAAATATGAACAAGAACTCTCTAAACCCTTTAAAGAAGCCATGGTTTTTCTCTCAAGAATTGAATCCCAGTTCAGAGCCATCTCAATCTCTACTTCAGACTCTGGTGCATCATCTCTCTCTTTCTCTCTCTTCTTTGTTATAATAAACAAGATTAAACTTTGATTTCTTGTAAAAGTAGTTAAATAAAATATTATTATCTTAACTTTATTTTTTTTTTTCTAATACCAATCATCAAGAATTTTTTACCAAAGTAGTGTGGTGGAAAAAGTATTTACCATTTTGGTGTTCTATGAAAACTATTTACCAAACTAGTGTTTTTTTTTTATTTTCTATTCACCTTTTATTATTAAATCATCATATTAGAGTTTCTTTTTTATTATTTTTATATTAGTTAACCTTTTTTTATATATTATCAACAAAACTTTTCTTATCTTTTTTTTATCTCATTGCTATTCTTTTTAATTTTTTTTAATTGTTTTCAAATGTATTTATTTTTCGCTTTTATTTAAGTATATTCATTTTATGAATTTTATTTTTTAGGTTTAGTTTCGAGACTTTGACGAACCTAACCGATACCGATCAAATCCACGTCGAATAATCACTGCAATGTCTGGGTTTTACCAAATTATGTTATTTTTTTGTTTTAAATATGTTCATTTACGAATTTATTTTTGGGTTAAGTTAAAGTACGGTAACGAACCTAACTGGTACTAATGTTCTGGATTCTTTTCGTTTTAAATATGTTCAGTGTAGCATATTCATTTTATTTTACACATTTTTTTTAAATTTGTTTATAATTGTAGAGATCGGCAGCGACTCAACTTCATTTGGCATTTTTGCCTTTTTGTTTGTGTTCTTTGAATTTCATATTTTTGTTTATATTTGATATTAAGACTCGTGGCTCGTAGCAGGTTAAGTTTTAATATTTGGTTATCTTTTTATGTTTCTTATTTCATTTTGAATTTATTTAGATGATTTATTTGTTTTTATATTTGACAATAGTAGATAAAAAATAAATAAAAGAAGAAGAAAAGAATTATAACAATTAGTGAAAAATACTAAAAAAAAAGAAAGAAAGAAAAGAAAAGAAAAGAAAAGCTGACTGATAAGAAAATATATATAAAAAAAAAGATACTGGATTGATGGATAAAAACATACATAAGCATTATGCTATAAAAAATAAATAATCGATTAACTAAATAAAAAAAATTAAAAGACTCTAATAAAAGAATTTAAAATTAAAGATGAATAGAAAATAAAGGAAAACACTAGTTTGGTAAATAGTTTTCATAGAACATCAAAATAGTAAATACTTTTTCCACAAACACTGGATTGTTAAAAAATTCCAAAAAGAATAGTATTTATATTATTTATATCATTGATAATAAGTGTTTTTATCAAATCTTGTGTAAACACATTTTCCAAGAATTGACAAATAGTTCACCTACAGTTCTATGTCATAATTCTTGTGAAAGTTTCTTTAATTTCTTCTATTGTTCAACATTTTCCTATGTATGAGTTACATGAAACATCTTTGGACATATGAAGGCTCATCAATGATCTATCTTATGACCCTATGGTGCTATGTTTGATCCACATGCATGTGTAATGTAAACATTTGTAGGGGGAGGACCCTAAGTATCTATGTGTATGGACTATTATGATGAATTGTTCACTCCACCTTGGAAGCTTTGCACTGTTTTACTAGTGAAATAGACTGTACTAATTTTCAGTTTTTCACCCCTGAAATGTTGATATACTCAAGTACATTTATGTCTCTTTTCTTGGCAAAATCAGGTTAAATTACATTCTTTTTTTCACCCTGTTAAGTTTTCTTTTTGTTTGTTTTAATTAACATTAGGTTATATTTTTGCATTTCTATCCCCAAAAGGGCAAAATCTGTATTTGTTTTTGGTTCTGAGTCATCTGATTCAACTATTTTCATCACAGAATGGGTAGAAAGTAAGGGGTCTGGTGATGAGCCAACACAACTCAATCTCATATCTGATACAGTATGTCTAAGCAAACATTTTTTTAAGGTTCATTGTCATTTTCATTAAAAGGCCCCCCATACTGAATAAAATTGTATATATCCTATGAATGTAATATCTTAAAGAAACTAATTCCTTATGCATCAAAATAACCGTATTATAGCATTTACGAGGACTAATTTTGTGCCTAAAAGCACTTTCATGGTTGCATATTGTTTGCTCATTTCTGTAATAATTTGATGTAAAAATCAGCTGGTGGTGAAGGAGGTATGGACAAAAATGGATCATCTGATGAAGAGGTAGATGTGAATAACAATCTGGTAGATCCTCAAGCTGAAGATCGAGAATTGAAGGGTCAGCTGTTGCGCAAATATAGCGGTTATTTAGGTAGTCTCAAGCAAGAGTTCATGAAGAAGCGAAAGAAAGGGAAGCTACCGAAAGAGGCTCGCCAGCAATTGCTTGACTGGTGGACTAGGCATTACAAGTGGCCCTATCCTTCGGTAATTAAATTTTACCAATACTTTAATCATCTGTACCATAATTATGAGAAATTATTTTATTAGGTTTCCTTGGTAATAATTCTCATTGTCTCCGTATATATACTTGATTAAATATATATAGTACTTACGAGGCTTTCATTATTTGTATTAGGAGGCTCAAAAGCTGGCACTTGCTGAATCCACGGGACTAGACCAGAAACAGATAAATAACTGGTTCATAAACCAAAGGAAACGACACTGGAAGCCGTCTGAAGACATGCAGTTTGTGGTAATGGATGCTGCTCATCCTCACTATTTCATGGAGAACATGAACATCCTTGGGAACCCTTATCCCATGGAGGTTTCACTTCTCTAAGGCTATAAGAAATAAATGCAATCAAGGTGTGTGAGCAAAATGATCGGTCTGCATATGAACACGATTGAATGGATAAGGGTTTTACAAGTTTGCCAACTGTTGGATGTTGTGCCTCTTGGTTCTAATGTTTCTGCTTTGTCCTTAGAACTTGATTTATTCTAGACTTCGTTATGCAACTTATGTGCTTACTGCCAGTAGTAATGTATTTCGTGTTTAGCTTGCCTATTTTGACATTGAATGTCGAATAACTAAATTAATACAGGTATGGGTTCTTCAAGAGAAATAGTTGTGTATCAAACATTACATATGAACATTGAGTGAACCGTTCATTAACTATTCAACAGGTTGCTAATAACAAATTAACAAACATGAACAAATATTTTTTTTTCACCGTGAACGAATATGAATATATGTCTCGTCCGTAAATGTTAATTTACGTTTATCCGTTTACGTATATTCAATTGTGTTCGTTCAGCCGTTGTATTTGTTTACATATATTCGTTTGTAATTTTTTTTGTTAAATAAACATTTATATTTATTAATTATTATTAATATAATTTTCAAACCTATTTAATTTTCATATTATAGAACCTTTGATATAGGAGAAAATCACAATTTTTTATACTTCAATTACTTTTTTTTTCTACCCTTTAAGTTGTTGAAAATACATTCTCTTTTGGGACAAGGTTTCATTCATTAGGAGTTAGGACTAGGACTTCTATGATGAAGAGGGTATTCAAGAGGATTTTTGTGGATGATTTTCCAACTAGACAACTTCTCATTTTATAGGGAAAATTTGATATATTTTTTTAAACTCGAAAGCTCATAATAATTTTCTTGATAAGATTCTCATGCCTTGTTTTAAAACTATTTCAGATAGATAGTGACAACTTCTTAGACAGCCTTCAACGCGGATGAAAGAAGCCTGCCGATGATGATACGCATGCCCTTCCCACATGTTGCATGGAGGTATCCACAATCCATAGCTCCTGCCCTTGGGTATGTGTGGTTGCTTTCCATTTTTATTTTCTCACACATTGTATTTAATATATATATATATATATATATATAGTATGGGCTGCATTGGGAAATATGTATATTGTAGCGTTCTGGTAACATGAGTTTGTGAGAATAATGAGTGGAAAGCTAGTATGGCATTCTGACTAGACATGCATCTGAGAAGGATGAGTATTGTAGCGTTGGGATAAATGAATGCGTGAAAAGCCGATGTGACATGCTGAGTACGTCTGCATGTTGGAAGAATATGTCTTAGTGTTCAAATATATTGATTATGCTGAGATATTTTCTTGAATATTCTGCTTCAGTGTGTCTTCTTCTCATAATAAGATTGTACTCTTTTAAATTATTCACTGTGTCGGTGCATATTTTGTGATGACAATATTGATGATATTATTTATCTTCGTATCTATAATTTAGGAGTTTTGGTTTCAAGTCCATTTTATGTAATTAGGTGTTGGACAACCTATCTATACAATGGACCATGTTTCTAATAACTGAGCCCATAAAGCCCGCCAGAACCCCTATGGAGATCCAATAGTATACATGTAAGGCCCATAATCCGAAACTTTATCCCCTCCCCCCCCCCCCCCCAGTCTAAGCTTCACCACTAGGTACAAAATACATCAAAATTCACGTATAAGATTCACATGCATTCCCTATGTCTGCACATATACATACTCATTCCATAACATCTAACTAGAGAGTACCTAGATAACATTTGTTTAAACATTACCGGTTCCATTTGTTGGAAATACTCATTTCCTAAAATAAAATAAATTAAAGTTGAAAGAAAAATAATATAGCAAATACAATTACAATTTCATATACCGTACAACTAATTAAAAATAAGTAATTAATTAAGTTGAATTATTAATTTATGACTACCTTTTTCACAAGAAACATGAACATAAAACACGTTTTTAATCATCACAACGCAACCGTTACACAAGAAAGCCAGCTGATTAGCAACATTTTTTTTTTCACATTAAAAACAAGTTAATTATTTATTTCTTTATTATAGCATCATGAAGAAACACTAATCGACCCCGGGTAGATTACGGATAATCTGGGGGTTAAATAGATGTTTCCCACGAGGGTTGTGTCCGGCAAGATGGTTATTCTTCCGATGACCTGCAAAACAGACACCGTGAGCTCGTCACTGAGAAGGGGGGGTACCTCTTGTGACCACCCTCCGGCGTGAGAATCAGACTAGATTGCTCTTGAATATAAGTGTATATTAAGAGAAATGACTAGAGCAGATATCAGATAATATACGGAGATATAAGATGATGATACCGTTCCAAGGTGTTGGGTATTTATAGCCGAAGGTAGGTTTCCAAGCAGGTACAGCCGGCTGAATAGTATTCTTGTTCCACCAACTGTGGGCTACGCACGTGCCATGCTGATGGTTGGTGGGTAGGCAGCGGCTGATAGTGACCAGGCTGGCTGTGTACTATTCCTTTTCCACCAACTGCAGGCTATGGCGTGCCCCAACAGGGGTTGGTGAGTAGGCAGCGGCTGATAGTGACTTTAAGTACTAGAGCGTGCTGCCCGTCGTACTGTTGTCAGTGAGCTGTCGCAGCTTTGGTCAGATCTTTTGTCCATACCTTGGCAGGTACAGTACAAAAGATCCTCCAGTATCGTACGGACTGGCTCATTTGGGCGGGAGTATTCCCGGCTTTGGGCGGGAGTGTTCCCGGCTTGCTCATTCCTTCTTCAGGTGACATTACTGAATTATTTTGAGAGTTAGTGCCTTGTGCGTGTAGCCTTCCCTGATGGCTAGTATCCGTAGCTGCGGGAACAGGCGGAGTACGTCGACCATTGGGAGGCGTTTCCTGCTGGAGCAGCTTGCGTACTGCGCGTAAGGACGTCGCGTCTCTGAGCATGGTGGGTCCTGCGGATCCAGTTGGTCTTTGCGCAGACGTCTCTCTAAGGTGAGTCTTGCGGGTCCAACCGCGCAGACGTCCCTCTTTGAGGTGAGTCTTGCAGGTCCGACTGCGCAGACGTCTCTGAGGTGAGTCTTGCGGGTCCAACTGGGCTCTGCTGGGACCTACCTCTTCACATCACCATCAACGAGCATTCAGCTATCTTCCTTGAGTTAACCATGGTGATTTCTCTACAATTTAGACTTGTTTTTCTCCTTCTGTTTTGCAACATTTGCTTTGGAGAAGAACGAGATATATACTCGGTGATAGTGGAGGGTGATCCACCGGTTGCATTTTTACAAGATGTCTCCGGTTCCCTTCAATCCGACGAAAAGCTTGATTCCGATCAATCGAGGTGCTAATAATCATAATTTTATATCTAACATTCTCTATAAATCTTTCTTTGCTTAATGCTTGGTGTTTAGTCAATCAATTAATATTTATAGCATGTATAGAAAGTAAAAACTATTTTCAGAAATGGCTAATGATATAGCTTCTTTATCATTTGAATTCCATTTCGACGTAAACACTACTCTTTATTAAAACATTAATTTAAGGATTTCTTTTTTTTTTTTACATTTTTCTTTGTAGTTCTCCTTCTTGAAATTTAAAATACTTTCCTTTCTAGTTCGCGTAGTTAAAATAATTTTTGAAAAATTTCTACGAGTTTTAATTTAATCAATTTAGCCACAATTTTTATCGGTTTTATTTAACTTGTTTAAAAACGACTCATTCATTTGTACCTGATCTTTTCGCTTGAAACCAATTGATAACACTAACAGTTCTGAATCTGACTAACCACGCTAGTTCGGTTTAAAAGCACTGATTAAAACGGTCAACTCTTTGAAAATTAGATCGTTACTGTTTTTCTATATCCTGGAACCTGGTTTGACTAAAGAATTATAAATGGATTGTCAATTTACTCAATATATTGCTTTGAATAAAAATAAGTAAATACGTTGAAATTCTTTAATAATAAATGTGAATATATTAGTGAATCAAAAAAGATAATCTCATATTTCACCTTTTATTTTATTTATTTTTTAATATGCATATGTTGATATCCAAGTCTGTTACTAATGGAGATTTTGATTACATTTTTAGAAAATCATTAATGGATATACAACACATAATAAAACTTTAGAAAAATGAACAAAATATCTGATCGATTGGTCAATATTGACAAAATTTTCACTTGCCAATCATTTCCAGTAATATCCACCTTGAAATTCATCAACCCGATGACCTTTTAATTATTATTGCTCGAAGGAATTTTTTCTAGGTTAGATCATGCTACTAGTCCAAAAATCTCGTTTGATGGGAAAAGTCTCATTGGAAGCCAATAATCTCCTCGGATGGCAAGATAAAATCTCATCAGACACCAAAATAAATCTCGTCGGAAGCCAAAATAGTATCATCATAAATAATCCTGATGACTCGGACATTTTTTTTAAGCAAGCACCCAACATTTTATGACAAATGGCAAAGTCTGGTTGGTTAAAAATTCCATCGTATAGTGACTAAAACATTATCACTTGTCAGGTCAAGAATTTTAGAGTGAACATTATAGGAATTGATCGGTCAATTTTTTGTCATATTTACCGGTGAAGTGGATATTTTGATCATTACCCATTTCCTAAAACTTGTGTTATCCCCCCATATTTTGGTAGTGAAATATTAAAGGCTCGTCATGCAAAGTACTTGGAGGACTTCCATGATCAACTTCTGCAAACCACTTTAGTAGAAGGCGCTTACAAGAAGCTTTATAGCTTCAACCACATTGTTAATGGCTTTTCTGTCCATACTACCCCTACTCAGGCCAACAAGTTAAAGAAAGCACCAGGAGTTAAGCTCGTAGAGAAAGATAGAGGAGCTAAAATGATGACAAACCATAGCCCCAAGTTGTTAGGGTTGCCACAAGGAGTTTGGCGTACACGTGTACAAAGAGGACGGCGGAATGCAGGCCAAGGGATTGTGATTGGTTTTGTTGACACGGGTATCAATCCGCTTCACCCGAGCTTTGCATATAACCCAAGGGATGGTGACATCACTCGGTTTCCAAGTGTTTGTCAGGAGGGACCTATGTTTCCTGCAAGTTCATGCAACGGAAAGATAATTTCGGCTCGGTTCTTTTCGGCCGGGGCAGAAGCAAGAGGCAACCTTAATGCTTCTGTTGATATATTGTCTCCCTATGATGCAGTTGGACATGGCAGGTAAAACGTGCTCAACTGTATTTGGTTCTAACTGTTTACTTACTATGTTCATTAAAATCTGTAAAGTTACCTTTTTTACTCTTATATATATTTAAAAGAAAAGGGAGACATTTTTGCTAAGCATATGATAAGATGACTAGATCGAGTGGTTTATTTTTCAGACATGTAGCATCAACTGCTGCTGGAAATTATGGAGTTCCAGTGATTGTCAATGGTTTTAACTATGGAAGAGCCAATGGGATGGCGCCATGTGCACGGTAAAAACTTAAATATGTGTTAGGGGTGTTTTTGTGTTAATAGGTCTAGTAGTTAGAAAAATTTTTATCGAAAACAAAACTGAACCGAAAACCTTTTAGTTTCTATTGAATAAACCGAGCATGTATCTCTACTTTTAAAGTTTTTACAATCTTTTTACGATTATTTATTTATAAAAACAGCCATTAATTGTTATTTTGGTTTATTTGGATTGGGCTAAATAAAATTCAACTAGTTGGCCGTTCAAAAAATGGGGGAAAAAAAAAGATTCAACTAAAACCTACTAAGGGAATTGTACTAAAGGACAACACTTATATAGCCATTGCTTGTTATTTAATTTATTTGGACAATTTGGTTTGAACTGAATTCTGGTTTTGTGAAACCGAAAACCAAATTTCCAATTTGGTTTCGATTTTAAACCATATAAAAAACTGAATTGTAATTTAGTTCGGTTTTAAACAGTTTCAGTTGTGTTTGATTTTCAGTTTAATTGGTTTTTACTAGAATGATAGCACCCCTTACCCTTGTACCTTCTACATTGTCATAACACATTTGACTTGTGAGATCTATTTGACTCAGAATTGCTGTTTACAAAACCATATATCCAACTATGGGAACCCAAGCAGATGTACTTGCAGCAATTGATCAAGTAAGAACCACCCCCACTCACCCACTTACTTATATATGCTCATGCCAATAAACTATTATTATTATTATTATTATTATTATTATTATTATTATTATTATTATTATTATTATTATTATTATTATTGCAGGCAATAAAAGATGGAGTTGACATCTTAACCCTCTCCATAGGCCCAGATGAACCATCAAACAAAAAATTCACCATGTTAAGCATGTTTGACATCTTCATGTTATTCGCACGCAAGGCCGGGGTTTTAGTGGTTCAAGCAGCCGGCAACCGCGGTCCAGGCCCATACACCGTCGCCTCATACAGCCCGTGGGCTGTAGGTGTCGCTGCTTGCGACACCGACCGAGCCTACCCTGGTTCTCTCGTCCTGGGAAACGGCCGAAAACTCGATGGCATTGGCTTATCCACACCAAGTTCCCTTAGCCGATTTTTTCAATCTAAACTAGTTTTAGCTAAAGATGCAATCTTAACAACCGGCAATTTCCCAAAAACACCCGAATTCGTTGAAGAATGTCAGCATTCGGAGGCACTAGATCCCGTTATCATCCAACGAAGCATCGTTATCTGCATGTTTTCATCAGGGTTTTTAAACGGGACTTCATCTATACCCAAGATCATGAACACGGCGAAAACCTTAGGGTTTATGGGATTCGTGTTTCTTGCTAATCCTAAATTAGGCGATTTCATAGCAGATTCTTACCCGTTCTCTGTTCCGGGGATAATAATACCCAAAGTTAGTGATGCACAAACAATACTCGACTACTACGAGAAACAAACACAAAGAAATAATAATAGCATTGTGACAGCGTTTAATGCACATGCAGCAATAGGTGAAGGAAGAGTTGCTAAATATAACGAGAAGTATCCGGTTGTTAGTCGGTATTCATCAAGAGGACCGAATTTTATTAACGTTGAGAAAACACCACTTGATTTACTAAAGCCTGATATTATAGCTCCTGGTCATAACATTTGGGCTGCATGGAGTCCCATGAGTGTGAAGACTCCGATTCTGTCGGGTTATAACTTTGGATTGGTGTCGGGAACTAGTATGGCTGCGCCGCATATTGCAGGGATTGCTGCGTTGATTAAGCAACGGTATCCTTCGTGGTCGCCGTCAATGATAGCTTCTGCAATGGCAACTACTGCAAGTACATATGATAACCGTGGGCAGCCGATAATGGCCCAGGGACAGGGAATCTATAGCTTGCAACCGTCTACGCATTTTGACCATGGTGCGGGTCTCGTTAGACCTGCTCAAGCTATTGATCCAGGACTCGTTTTTACGTCAGGTATGACTGTTTGAAAAGTTGGCGGGTCCGTGGCTTGCCTCAAAATCGGCCGTTTGTAAACGTGCGGAGCCCGAGACATAGTAAGCTCATTGGCTCGCTCATTTGACTCCTTAAGTAATTTTAATATAGTATAACACAAAATTATAGCATATCATACATCCAAATTTCTTTACTTTGTAAATATATATGAATTTTAAAACAAACAAACAGATGTGCGTATATATTAAAATCCTACTTATAGCAAAAGCTACTAGTGTCTTCTTTCATTGAGACCAGACTTGAAAGATAAATATTTTCGCGTTTTGTGTATGTTAAAAATATTTTTATGCTTTTATATATATCAATGTGTAAAAACACAAAATTTTTAAAAACATAACGAGCTAACTAAAGCATTATTTTACAAGTCAAACTCCGCACAACATTTCAGCTCTTTAAGATAAACGAGCCTAGCCTCAACCCAGCCTAGCTCGGCTCATTTAAAATCCTAATATCATGATGTGATCTTATGAAGTAGTATTAACCTAATTATGAAACAGAATTCGTGGACTACATGAGTTTCTTGTGCTCGGTACCAAACACTGATCCAGAAGTCATCAAGACCGCAATTGGTGAAAGTTGTGCGCATTCCTTTAATGCACCGTCGGACCTAAACGCTCCTTCGCTAACCATTTCAGCACTCACCGGAACAAGGTTAGTAAGGAGGACTGTCAAGAACGTTGCTAACGAGCTGGAGACGTACATGTGTTCAGTGGTTCCACCTAGCGGGGTGGCTGTGGCAGTGAATCCACCATGGTTCACCATAGCTCCACAGAGCACCCAAGATTTGGAAGTGATACTTAACGTTACACAAGTACAAGATTCATTTAGACATGGTGAGATTGTGTTAACAGGAAGTATGAAACATGTTGTGAGGATACCCCTCTCTATATTCCCTGTCTCGGTTTCCTAGTTGTATTAACTCATTTAAGTTATGCAGCAGCATTAATTGGCGTAACGGAATATTGGTGGGTTATAAGATTCTTTATCTTTAAAGGTCAAGGATTTGAATTCCTAGTGGACATTGGTATAGTAGATTAATTTGTCATTCAAAAAAATAAAACAATATAAGTTATCATTTTTATTTGTAAGACTTAGCAGGTGCGGACCGAGTGACCTACGTGTGATTAGCGTCGTGGAAATCCGCACCCACGATGCATGGTTTGGTAGCATAGAGTTCTTGACTCCGTGAAGGTGTGGGTTCAATGATCATTGACCGTTGGACCCTCGTTTTTATTAAAGAGAGACTAAAATTTAAATTTAAAAACTATTGTTTACTACTATAAATACAAAAGTACTTTCTTTCTAAATATAACCTAGCTTCTACAAAAGAGAAAACACATCATCCAATATTTTGAAAAGAGTGGATTTCCTAAATTCATTATATCATCGTTTGACAATATAGCACAGATTATTTTCGGAGCACTTCATGATATCATGGTACTAGAGTGTTTAAAAGATGACGCCGAAAGCTCTACTTGGAAGACTCGATGACCCCCTTTGCAAAGAGAGCGTGAAGCCGCCAACGAGGGTGTGGTTACCGATTATTTCGTCGAGGACGTTGTCTACACTGCTGTGCGATGAGCAATTTAGATGATGGTTCCAAAATAGCAAATATTTATTCTTAAGGATTGCTAACGACTTGGAACACAATTGTCTTATTTCATGTTGATGTAAGATGCTAGAGGCAAAAAAACACGATTGGCTAGTCTTTAAAAGTTGTTCGTCGTGCTTCGTCTATTGGCTTATGGAGTCGCATCCGACACGTTGGAGTAAGGCCATGCCATTTGTGAGTTTAGTGAAGAAGAGTTTGAGGCTGGAAGTAGATATTAGATACAGCTAGTTTTTAATGAATTTTTATTTATTATTATTGTATTTTAAATTATATTTTTCATTTTTCGTATTTTTAATAAATGTAATTTTTATAATTGCCATTGTGTTTTTATTTAAAAAAAAAGATTAATGACGTGACATTCTTCATACTATGTGAAAAGTGAAATTACACCCCATTTTTCTGACATCGAGTGTAATTGATTTGGAAACGAAGTGGTATTTACATGACATTTTGCACACCCCATGAACTTCACCACCACACCCCTTAGTGCAAGAATGGAGATAGATTAATGTACCCTTTTAAGTATTGCACGTATTTCACTACAACATATGGATCTATATACACTCCTTCCTTAGGACATCAGTGATGCATCATGTCACGCACAGCTCCACGAACTGGACAGTTTTACAATCGGTTCAGTCTTGTCAACAGATGATAAAATTAGATTGGGCCTGAAGTACGGGCTCAGTATGAGATTGGTTTCTAAAGAAAAACCAAACTGGACTGGACTAGATGGGAACCGGTTTCGAACCGAATTCAACATATTATATAACTTGTTTTTGTCAAATCAATTTCAACTTATATTTACTTACTAGCTTTTGAACCCGTGTAATAAACGGATTTTGTCAAATGATAAAGATAAATAAGGTCTGTTATTTCAATTGTGATTCTCAAAATACTTGTGAATTAATTTAATGTAGACTTCATGGAAAAAATAAACAGGGTTAACGAAAAGTTTTAAAATAGCATGATTTTGAAAACATTATGTGTTGATTTGCAAGAAATTTTTTAAAAAAAGTACTAAAGTTGTATAATTTGTCAAACCTTAGGTATGAAAATGACACTTGATTCAATAATGAATATAATTCACATTATAAGTGAATGTGAGCTTGACACCTAAGCTTTAACATATTCTTTTATTAGTATTTTAAGATTAAGATTAAGATTAAGATTTTAAGATAAGATAAGATGTCATTTCAAACTCATAGATCAAATACGAACTCGTATCACCCAAACCGATTTTGATGGGTTTAAATCCACTTTCAAATCATCATCCGGTTTGGTTGTGCGCATATATATCTCATTCTTTTCTCCTAGTTTGTAGTTAAATCAACGAAAGTTACTTCAACCCATCAATTTTTATGATGAACCACTTATAGACTAGACTACTAGAGTCCTCTGGAGGCCCATATGTTCAGCACCTTAGCTTGATTGATAAGAATCCCACTAAGCTTAAAACTTTTTTTAATTTCGCAAGAATCAATAAATCAACACTTGAATTGATATTTTAGCATTCCTGTCTGTGAAAAACAACATTAGTCATTTAGATAAAAACTAAATTTATGAATACTAAAACTCTCGATTAGCTCAATCCAACTTTAAATTCCATTTAGAAAATATGTGCTTCAAAAGCTGAGTTAGAATTGGGTAATAAATTACTCAAAAACAATTTATTTATTTTATTATATATTAAAGAGGTAACTTTATATAACAGTAATCAAGTTTCAAAATACAAATTATTATAAAGGTTTCTTTTTAGAGTATATAAATATAGTTTAAAATTGCCCGTGACCGAAGAAAGAAACAAAATGCGGATGTCTAATTGTCTGTGATCTTTTACTTTATTTATGTAAAGTCACTTCACATTATTGAGGATCATTTGTATTCAACCTTTTGTTATTTTGCAATTCCAAACCTTTTTCTTTATGGAAATGATAACTTCATGGTGTTGACAGAGGCCTAAAAAAAGTTGCTAAAAACTTCTAAACACTATGATAGGTCAAGTATACATCATCCCTTGTTTACATATAATTTTTTTTAACGTTTGAAACTACCCCAGTACTCGAGTGAGCTTTTCTGACTCACCCAGTAACACCAGTTACACCATCAAAGAGAAAACCAACCACTATGGGAAAACCCTCTTGAGCTGGGTTTCAAACTTGTGACCATAAGATCTCAAGCCTTAACCATCACTCACATACCATTAGACCAAAAGACCTGCTGATTTTCCTATATATTTAACTTGACTGTCACAAAAATTGCATTTAAATAAATAATTAAAAAATGTAACAAATTGTTTTGAAATATAAACAAGCAATAAAAATATTATCATGACTCATTTCCTTTGTCAAAAGGATATATAATAGAACCCACATGGTGGAGCATGAGAAAATTTGTTTTCATGAAAAAGAAAAAAAAAAGTTTGGTCAGATCTAGAAAATGATGATATGGTAGTAAGGAATTATTTAATAAAAGTTATACTAGCACTTAAAAATGGATCTAGCCCAAAAATTGATTAAAAAAAATAAACACAAAATGATTTATAATGCCACAAATATCTTGGAAGATGCATTGAAAATTAATAAAGTAAAACTGAAAAAAGTCAAAAAGTCTTCTCTCATACAAATACATAACCTGTCATCTGTATAAATATTTACCTTAACTTGGAACTTCAAGTGACCAGATTTTGATGGAAAGATATACAATTATACATACTCCATATCTCTTCAATTCATCATCATCAAAGTTGAGTCTTTGACCTTGCATAAATATATATAAGCGAAAACCGCAAGGTCATAATTTAGATATATTAATATGACATCTCGTACGCCTCATGATCTGGTGTTTTATATATGAATCCCGAATCATCACTGGGTCGCCTCTTGACCACACTCGCCCTTTGCATCAGCCGAACCAATGCTTGCACAACTTCAGACATTGGAGGTCGGAACTCCGGTTCAGGCTATATTTATATATACAACACCAAAACATCATGCTATGCTCTTTTCTTTATTGTTTAGAATTAGAAATGTAGAACCCAAATTTCACAAGTTTACCTGAACACAAAGTGCGATTATGTCAGCAAAGCGAGACAAAGATTTAGCAGGATACATGCCATTCAATGTAGGATCAACCATTTTTGCCAATGAATCAATGTCATGTAGTTGAGGGGTGGCCCATCTTACAAGTGATTGTTCAGATCGCGGTCTTGAACTACAAACATATCAGAAAACAAAATAATTCAAAAAAAGTTGAAAATAATAGGGCGTACCCGATGCACTAGGTTCCTGCGTTTGCGTAGGGTCCGGGGAGCCGGATTGCTTTACGATCTGATGTACACAGCCTTACCCTACACTTGTGCAAGAGGCTGTTTCCACTGCTAAACATTATTAATTAATGGCTTACCTATCGAGCGGCTTCCGACCGGTCAACAGCTCCAACATTACAACTCCAAAGCTATAAACATCACTTTTTACAGTGTATATGCCTGACAACGCAAATTCAGGGGCACTATAACCAAATGACCCAACTAACTGTGTCGCCACCTGTACAAATTTCAACAAAACTTACTCAAATACCTATATTATGACATAAGGCACGTGACAGATGTATCAAACTTACCTCTCGCTCGGTGTTGGGTGTAAGCGCGGCTAAACCGCAGTCTGATAAATGAGGATTCAACTCTTCATCGAGTAAAATATTAGCTGACTTTAGGTTTCTATGTACCACAGAAGGTAAGCAAACTTCATGCAAATATCTGCCAAAAAAAGGGCGGCTTCTGTTAAAGCAAGAATTAAAAAAAAATCAAATACTTATTTTTATATAAAGAGGTGATAATGACATACTCTAGAGCTCGAGCGGTCCCAAGTGCAACCCTAACGCGTGCATTCCATGTCAAGGTTTTGCTACTGTCATCAGCAAAATGAAGCACGTCTTGCAAGCTTCCGTTTGCAATGTAATCAAAAACCAAAAGACGTTGACCATGCTCTACACAATAGCCAGCTAATGGAACTATGTTCGGGTGTCTTAAGCGTGACATGTTTGAAACAGCTTCAACAAAATTATCTTCTTCTTGAAGTGACAATGCTGCATTATCTATCTTCTTAACCGCTATCATCTAAAGACAAAACAAGTCTATAAGCACAATGTTGACCAATCTTTTTGGCAATACGAGAAAATCAATTACCTTTCCGTTCGGGAATTCGGCTTTATAAACACGACCTAATGAACCTTCACCGATGATATTATCTTGAGAGAAACTGTTTGTTGCGGTTTGAAGAGTCGCAACTGTATATGAGCTACTGGTTATAGGCGATCTCACTCTTTTTGTAGATCCGCTTTTCCCGTTCTCGAATGATGAGTTTTCTGTTAGTGGCAGCTTCATATCAACTATGCCGGCCGTCGGTGTTACCCTCTGTTCTTGCATTTCTGCATTAACTGCACAACACATTAAGCATACATTATTACGTGCCCTGTATAAAAGCATGTATGAATATTTTCCTATGCATTTAAATCAAACCTTTACCTTTCTCGCCAATGATTGGGGGGTTTACTATGGAAGTTCTAGGGGTATTTTGTGTCTTTTTCCCTTTTCGAAGGCAGAAAAGAAGCACAAGAATTATGAAAAGTATGATGAATGCTGAACCCAAACTTATGCCTAAAATAGTCCCGATGCTCAACTTCTTTCCACTGCTGGTATTTGATGATGACGCATCAGAACCCGTATGTGTGCGTGACGGTGGAGAACGGGTGCGGTTATTATGAGCTTTACCAGGAGGAGGGGCGGTGTATGGCGGTGGAGGTGGAGCCGGGCCATTATCAAACGAATTTCCATCATATCTGTTTCAAATAAAAAGACAAAATAAATGCATATGATAAGTTAAAAACACTTGCATAAATGTCACATAATTGCTTACTTGAAAGCAGGAACAGAGAGAAGCTCCTTTGGTATCCATCCACTGAAATGGTTGTTTGCTATATTTCTGTTATAAAGATAAACGCATAACGCGTAAGATAACCGTCACGCATAAAGATGACAACAATACACAAGAATTTGACTTACAAATTGGTCAAAGGCAGACTAGCTAGTGAATTCAAAGAACCTGTTAATTGATTGTTCTGCACATGACTGCCGGAAGCAAAAGCATCATTACAGTTAAGGACAGACTGAGACAAATTTTTAGCAAGAAGTAGTAATATTTATGCTTACAATGTAGATATGCTTGACAGTGAACTAAGTGAATTTGGTAGATCTCCTGTGAAGTTGTTATATGATAGATCCCTGTTTCAATATAAATTATGCTTAATGAAAGAATGCAACTTTTATTTGGAAATATAAGTAATAAATGTAACTTTTTTTAGCTTCAAACTTACAAGGTAGTGAGGCTAGTAAGATTATTGAATATATCTCCCATATTTTGAGAGAGCATATTGTGACTAAGGTTCCTGGACACGAAAATAATATAATGATTAAGCATTCTTTTTACTAGCAAGATGAATGAGTGCACTTCATTATGATATGAATCTTACACATAATTCAAATTAAACATCAATGAAATGGAGTACGGAAGATTTCCACTTAAATTGTTGTTTGCCAGCTTTCTGCAATGTTAAAATTTGAAAATGCATATTAGCATCAGATCGACAGAAAAATAATAAAAAAGATATACTAAGATTGAAAATTACAGGCTAGTAAGGTTCGGCGGTAGCTGATACGGAAATGCATCATGAATATTGTTTCCACTTAAGTCCCTAAAACAGAACCCGTAAAGATGGATTAGAAACTCATAACACGATAATCTTGTGGATTAATTTCCATGAAGTTTAGAGATGTTAAACTCACAATGTTTTCAGTGACGTGAGGCCTGACAACATGTACCCCAAAGTCCCATCAATCCCTAAATCAGGAAGTTCACTGTCGATGCAAAAACAACGAATCCGATTAACTTTTAGCATGATTCAATCATTAAACGAAACGAGTGTCCAAACTCACATAGAAACAACAGCTGAGACCTCACAGGTAACCCCTCTCCACGACTCGCCACACGGGTCACCATTATTAGGTTTCCAATTTGTTAGCTGTGCAGCATTGTTCAAAGAAGTGTATAAAACCTGCAGTGCTTGAACTGCAACCAAACAAACACTATCAAACTTAGGGATGTGCCAGGTGCAGCTTTGGGCTAAAACCAAACCGAAAACCAAAGTTTCGGTTTTTTGTTTTATCAAAACCGTTCGGTTTCAGTTATTTCGATTATGGATTTTAGGTTTTCGGGATCAATTCTGTTTTGCTAATCAAGCTAGTAATTTTTGGACCAGAGAAATTTGACCCATCATATTTTGAAATCGGACCTAATATTTAAAATAATAATAATAATTAATAGAATATTGCAAATTTTGGCCTAGATATTAAGAGCTAACAACAAAAGATACCTACATTTAAAATGATTTTATATCATCCAAATCGACAAAACACAGCCCATTAACAACGTTAAAAATAAAACAAATATTCAAGTTTATAAAACATAAACGAATCAACAAAAAAGTAACTCAACAAATCAGTTTATCAGTTCGGGTTTTCACGAAACCCAAACCCGATATTTCGGTTTTTACTAAAAATCAAAACCGAACCGTCGGTTTCGTGCAAACCCCTAATTATCTCTACTACATTTAGAATTGGTTGCCATCTTTTATTACCACCCTTTGATTTAAAAAAAATATATATTATTATTTCATTTTTATCACTACCGCTGCCATATATCAATATCACATTATTTATTATTTAATTTTATCTACACAATTTATCAATAACCCATAGAATATAATTGAATTATTTGATAATACCAATTGGGGTTATGATGTATAATGTATATACGGTTAGAACTATAACGAGTACGATGATGATGATGATGATGATGACGACTATCCAACCAACTCTTCCAACCGCCGTCATAATCTCTTCCCTATTTTTGCTTCATATCTATAAAACCTCTCTCGCTCATTTTAATTTCCTTCTTTACCATTTCCGGCGGTTATTTCCTCATATTCTCTGCCTCGCACGTTCTAACAGGTACGCCAGTTTCAATTTTTGTTTTTAAATTACCAATGTTCTATGACGTTCTGTAAGATAGAAATCAAATACAATCATAAAAAAATTAGTATCATTGTGTGCTTTATGACATATTCTATGAGTTTGTGGTGATATCACCAAATTAATTTCTCTTTGTCCATTACGATTTATGTAATCATCGTATTCTGTGTTGGTCAATTATTATCTATGTGATTTTGATTGTTAATAGTATTATTCTTACGGTTGTATCTTATTAGTAAAATGCAACTCATATATAAATAGATTATTATTATATGCGTGCATATCATTACTAAAATGGTTTAGAATTGCATTTGTTGATCTCCACTGCACCCTACATGCGTATGCAAAAGAGAATTTGAGTTACTGGCTTACTGCTTATTGTTTAATAAAATTTTCATTGTTTTCATGATTAAATTGATCATGCAAATGCATACTTCACAAGAAGAAGACACAGATCATAAGAATAATAATAAAAAAATAATCAACAATGGATTTTAACACAACACATGTAATGGTTGGTTTAAAAGAACACACTCATTGCAAGGATCGGCGGTAAAAACAAAGAGACGGTGGTGGAGAGACGAAGAAGAAGATGGTGGGTTTGTGATGACGTCACCAAGTTTAATATTCAATTAAACCTTTTTTTTGTTCAATCAAACCCTATTTCCTAAATGCAATGTTTTAGAAATATGTTCAACCTTTCGCTAAATATATTAGCCGTCACATTTTTGCAAACCAAGGAAAAGGAAGATGTGCACGGTGCACCTATACTTTTAACTTTAGATTTTCCATTCAAATGTTGGTTATACTGTTAAACAATTTCAAATGTGCCAAACTTGATTAGTACAAATAATACAAAATTTGTAACCATGTAAAAATAGCACTGCCGCATCGCGCGGATAACAATGCTAGTTAAACCACATTTAAAATTCTAAGATAGAATCCTATAAACCAAACAGATGATCTAACTAAACCTAATTTCTGATTTACAAAATCTGTCACACATAAAAGTATAAAGCTTTTAAATTTTAGCTAACATTCAAACAAAAAAAGCCATAAGGAGCAAAAAACATCTAAAGATTGAAGATTTGGGGTTACCGTCAGCCGGATCAGTAGCGGAGTGAACAAAAGTAAAGGAAACAAAGATGGCTGCAAGTAGCAGAAGGTGATTTGTGTCCATTGTGGGAATGATGAATTTAGGCGGTGATGTATGAAGAAGACAGCATGCAGTGGTGTAATGAGGAAACAAGGGTAGTAGGTTTTGCCATTAGAGAGAGAGAGAGAGAGAGAGAGAGAGAGAGAGAGATTCGAAGCTTGGTTTGCAGAGTAATGAATAATAATAATAAGAATAATAATAATAATAATAATAATAATAATAATGGGGTAGGAAATACGCACAGGGAAGGTGTCGGCGAACAACTCTAAAGTTTTATTATATATTTTATATATTATTTTTATTACTAATATTAATGTTTCATTTGTAAGCAGTTCTGTTTAATTAACAAAAGATTCACATTTAGACTGCAATTATTATTATAGAGCAGTCAACATTATGACTGTTATTAATGGAAAGAAATAAAATATAAATCAGGTGACATTAAGCTGGGGTACCTTTTGCAAAAAGAAAAAGAAAAAAATGTTTGGAACTATTCATCGTATTTGAGGGAGTCAAATTGAGACGAAATATTAGCTGTTTATATTGATTTTAATGCTTCAAGCCTTACTTACTTAGAAACACGCATCAAGGAAGAAACCCATCAAACCCATTGAGTCGAGTTTCAAGCTTAAGACTATAAGATCTCTAACCTTAATCATCATTCTCATGTCATTCTCCAAAACGGTAGCTACCA
The DNA here is from genome assembly GCF_021521415.1 of Bidens hawaiensis. Taxonomy (NCBI): domain Eukaryota; kingdom Viridiplantae; phylum Streptophyta; class Magnoliopsida; order Asterales; family Asteraceae; genus Bidens; species Bidens hawaiensis. The sequence goes on from NW_027494591.1 coordinate 152,670, forward strand.
TTAAGCCAGGTACTGATAACTTCAAGCTCGTGCTTGATTGCAAAAGCCAAGTTTTATATGCGGCTTACTAATCATAGGATATCTGACATATCCGTTAGCTTGTTAAAACTTTAACTGGGATTCGTATAATGTATTTCTGACTATTTTAATATTTATATAATTTTATTATCCATGAAATCCAAAATATAAAACCTAGAAGTTAATGAATTAGTAGATTATTCTATTGCAAATAACAAAATAATAAACATAAAAAAAATGTTTACATCTATTGTTAGTTTAAATGCATATGTATGTTTCAAATAGTCGTATTGGGTATCACCTAATACCATATATTATACCCGTTTTTTTTACGAACTAAACTTATACTTAATCTCATACCTGAATATTTGTCTCATATATTTTGGGTTTTAATTTTTCATATCACCTATAACTCTAAATGGCAATTGCCATGTGAAAATTGAATGAAATGGGACATAAACAAAAATAAAAAACTATAATTGCCAGTTGTAGGAATGGATTATGAAATATATTACATTTTTTATATTTATATTTTTATCATGCATTATTAAATAGTTTAGAATTTGTTGGGAATTTAAATTTCTTTGGCTAAGTAAATAAAGATTATGGGGAATCTCCATTGATAAAGTTGGTTTTAAATTCTGCATACGAATGAACTACGAAGTACGAAGCAATCCATCTTTTCGGGTGGCTTTCCATGTCTGTCCAACATTTTCATATTGCATCCATGTGATTGATCAAATTTTACTTCAACCCAAAGGTTTTGAAAATTGCATTTGGCTCTGTTTAATAGAATAAGTTCAAGTAATAAACAACTATTTTCGATGCATTCTGTCCCAAAACAAAATACTAATATGTTTTCTTGTGTGGGTTAAAAAAATTAAGATGTTGGAGACAGGTCTTACCACGACTCTATGAGCAGGATCTTTATTCATCCTTTCTTAGATCCTAACAATAGCTTTTTTATAAGTGAGATTTTATCATATATGCATGGTTGTTTGTTTTTCTTGAGTTTAAACTTATATACTGCTCCATTCATACATTTATAGGTTATAAAAGATATTGATATAGATGGCTTGGTCTAAAATTTTAAAGTTGGTGTCCGCTTTTCACCTTTTTGTGTTACCATTTTCATCGTCAATTCCCTTTTCTATGAAAAATTGTACTTTTAAAATCGTTTAGTTCTTCCAACTTAATTAGTGGTTATAAGGTAAATGAATTAGACATATCTTGGGTGGTTGGTTACACAAAACACAATTAATAGTTAATGCTAAAACAGACCATCAAAATTTAAGGACAAAAGCTCAGGTCTGAGGTCACGCCAAATTATCAAATTTCATGTGTATATCTATTGTAGAATGGGAGGAACAATTGAACGAGATGATCAAAGTTAACATAGTAGGTCAAATGTTGGAGTTCAAGAGATGTCGGAGAATTGTGATGTAGCCTTTCTTTGTGTCATTGTGTAAGTCTGTAAGAACACCCTACTCTCTAAAACGTTTATATTTCATCACCATATAAATTGGTTGTAGCAATCAAATGAACATATGAGAAGAAAAGAAACATGCGAGTTAGAGAAGCAAGAATATGAAACTATAAAACGATTGCTCATTATTGAAGGACTAATGTTAAATTTTCCAAAACTCCAGGGTGGTATTGTACAAAGCGGATGATCTGTCTAATGTCCAAAATATCCATTACTTGGTAACTATTACAGCCATTGCCTAATCTTTCCCCACCGACGAGGAGGGTATCTTGGTAAACTTACGAGGGAGGCAGGGTGGACGAAAGGAACAGTGACTATTTAAAAATTTAGAAGGCGCTTTTTTTTCTAGCATTTGACGTTGGATTTTTCTGTTTAGGAGACAACTTTTAGCTCGGGGGAAATTCATGAAAGTGATGCTTTTATTTAATTCATTAAATATAAAATAACTCACATTAAGTGAAAAAAATTGAATGGTCTTTCATATAAGGCCACTAGTGTTAGTTTGATTTAACAAGTTGGATAACCCGTGCTTTGCAGCGTCTCGTCAGAAACCCAAAAGTATCCAAACCTTTTCTCGGTAGTTGCTTTAAACCGGCGTTGTGTAGCGGATATCGGTTCAGTTTGTTACGGTATCGTCAAAACAGACAAAAGTTGAAAGATCACAGTTAACTCGATTATCGGTTCTCTAATGGAGACTCATATTCGAATTTCACTTGTGTCACATTTAGGTGGATATTGACATTGAAGGATTTGAGTTAGGCCTTATGCAAAGGTTGCCAGTTCGAATCCTGAGCCCACCCAGGTTTTCATCCCACCACGTGTTACGTCAGAGAGTTCTGCTTTTGTGGTGGCACAACCGCTATCAAGTGGCAGTCGGCGGTATGGTTTCCCGGTTAAGACAACATAGTCTGGCCAGAGTGGGGTATCGGGGCTCTCCAAAATTAGAGAGTGCGGTATCCTAAATACAAGAAAGTCGTCGTTCTAATAAAAAAAAATTATTCACTATACGCAGTGGTTAAACTAAAAAATGAAAAATGCTCTGTCACGTCACTGCTGCGTAAGCATGAGAGCTTTCACTAACATTTCACTCAAAAACGTGTACTTGTTAACTGAAAAAACAGTTATTATTTTATTGTAAATTTTATATAAAAATGTGAGTGAGATAGTTTGATTGGTTGATAAAAGCCTTCGCCCCACACCTTTTGCTCCTCCGCCCAATAATGGTTTAGCGACCCAATAGGGTTCTTCACATCTTGACGCCCCACATACATTGGTTCAACGAGAATATGTCGATGATGTAGAAGGGCTTGAGGTCCCCCACCTCAATGCATGCACTTGGTCTTATGCTGCTGTAAAACTTTATGCTAAACATTTACAAAACGGTTAAAATTAAATTTACCAATAAGATGGTTGCAACTACATACGAGATGCAAGGAAAGTATTGCATTGCATGATGGTTGGAGAGCACATGATGTCCATCAGATGATGTTGAGGTATGAGTTGGATGGTGACATTGAGCACTGAAGTCATTGTCCATGTATGCCATCTTCACCACCATCATATGATTCATCTTCTTGTCACTATAATTTAAAGTAAACTTGTTCTATATTTGTGTCTTTTTTATGTTGTATTGTTCCTTATGATTTATAAATCAATTTTATAATTGATGTATTTTATTGTTTAATAATATAGACAACTTATCGTTGCAATTGAAGTCATATATGTTGCTATAACTTCTTCTACCTAATGTAAGCAGACTAAAATGGCATCTAAGTTGATAGAAAGAAGTCTAAAGCCGTTAATGAGGTGGATCTGGTTACAACAAAAGTGAAAGATCAGGACTAAAATAACAATTTTTAAACTTGATTTCTGAAATAGCAATCTTCGACAAATCACATAGACGAAAGTTTTCTTTGGGTTTTACTCGGTCCATGCAAATTTTTTTTTTGTTTTTCTTATTTTTATTTTGAAAGGCATATGTATAAAAAAGAAAAAGAGAACTTTCTAGCCCGAAACAAGACGCCCAAAAAAAATAAGAGAAAAAGGGAAATGAAAACAAACTAGAATGGTAAAATTTCAAAGTTGAATTAGCACCATTTGCATGTTCCACTCTAAGTAGGCCTGTTTACTCCTGCTTTTCATCCAGAAAAAGGATATTTATGATCATCTTTATGTTGCTAGTCAGCTTGTGGACCGTACAGTACACTCTTCATTTTTTTTTTGTAGATCTTTGCATTCTTTGCTTTCCATATTAACCAAAATGTGACAATGAGTATGGCCCGAATTAACTGTTCCAACTCCTTAGGGACTTTTTGCTGTTTTGGAAGCTCAAGAATTTCTTTAATCGAGCCCACCTGATATCATCAACTGGTAATTTCAACCAAAACAGTATAACCGAAAGGATGTGGTCGACACAGCAGCAGTTTACTAAGAGGTGCTCCATGGTTTCTGCAGGAAGAGGAACCACATAGACCACAATTCACATCTTTCATCGTTGTTCCTCAGATAATGCATAATACGTAAATGCATACTATTTACATACTTTCAAAGTATGTGTTACACATGTGATATAACTTATACATACTTTATATGTCTTAATTAATATAGCCTACACATCATGACTTATGTGTATGTAGTATAATTTATTAATGACTTATCAATATGCAGGCTTTATATATAAATGAAATTTGTTTATACTTTTTTTTTTGGTCAAATTCAAATATTGCATTTCGACTTTTTTAACTTTTAAAATTAAAAGAAAAAGATTTTGTACCTCGTCAAAAAAAAATAAATAAATAAATGGAAATGGCGAGTAATGTTAATGTAAAAGACAAGTATATAGATTCCCTTGCTTAACATCTGATACGAAGGTATCATCCAAAATCTGAGTTCTTGATTGGAACTCAAAGTTGCAAGCTTTCTTGACATGGTGGGGATGATAACCACCACACCCTAAAATTCAACTTCTTTATTTAATTTATATATGTATTGCAAGTAGCCAAGACTTTCTCATACAGACTGAATGCATGAATCCTATTAGGAAGCATGCCTTGCATATCAAGCTTTTCTTTTCACCTCTATAAATAAGAGAAGTCATGTTCCTTTACAACATCAAGCTAGTAGCCAAAACACCCCTCCATCTTTAACCATGGGCTTGCTACTAGCCCTCTTAACTTTTTCACTTATCATGGCCGCCCCGCTTTCTGCATCTTTACCTGATGACAAAACTTACGTTAACTCTAGTTCACCTGACATTAACCCTCATATGAACTCTACAGCTCAACTCATTGCTTTAAACCCGTTCTACCAATGCGACATATACCCGAGGGTGTGCCGACAAAGGGACGGTTTAAACCCTGATTGTTGCAAGAAGAAATGCGTAAATGTGGATAGCGATTACCAGAACTGTGGGTCTTGTGGGAGGAAGTGCAAGTCCGGAGAGGCTTGTTGCAAACGGAAGTGTGTGAATGTGTTAACGAGTCGGTCGAATTGCGGGATTTGTGGGATGAAATGTAAGTACAACGAGAGTTGTTGCAATGGGAAGTGCAAGAACATATATTCTGACAAGAGAAATTGTGGGGCGTGTCACAACAAGTGCAAAAGGGGGGAGTCTTGTGCCTTTGGAATGTGCAATTATGCATGAATATTGGCTTCTTTGATTTCATTTCCACGTACCATGCAAATTACGTGTTAACTTTATCTAACTCAAGTTTCTTGTACTTTGATCTTGCATCAAAACAATTAAACAAATAACATGGGAAATTCTAAAATTGTAATAACATTTATATTATCATATATAAAAAGTGTTCCAACATCTTCAATAAATTAACATACGGGATCTTTTTATATGTCGACAATTATAAATTATTAAAAGATTGCATTGTTGGTCGTCTTTAGTTGGTATATATGACTTGACTTTCCATTATTTTCAAGCAAACCAAACGTTTGGCCTTGTTGAAAAAAGTGGATTTAAAAAACAAACTCCATTCAAAGGAAGATGAATAACCATCAAAAGAAGAAATGTTTTTTAAACGGCTTTAACTTCAAATAAACTACCTTTAGCAAGAAGATAAATGGGAAAAACACCAAAAAATACAAGATCCACAATGTGTTTTTTTAGCCTATCAACAAAACCAATTCTAGCCTTAAAATACTTGCTAGAAAACCATACAAGCGAATATATAGTTACTAATATCATCAAACATACAATCATGACCACCAATGCCTTCCAAACATGCTTTTATTTCTGTACCTCCAAATTACCCCTCAAGTAGTCATAGTAAAAACATTCAAAACCCATCTTCTAACGTTTTTTTAAAATTACTCTTATGTAGCTAAATATCCAGATCCTCCGGATTCAGTGAAGTCAGAAACGACACCTCAACCCAACTAGCCACGAACCTCCAGACCTTGTCCGTAACCATACACTCAGCAAACAAACAATCACTCTCGTCAATCCCATTGGAACAAATTGAACACCGGATTGATGGATCGTCCATCCTCCGATCACTCAGACTCACTTTTCTTCTGACGAACTGATTCCACCTAGCCGAAATCACCCTTTCAGGAAGAACATGTCGATCAATTCGATTCTTCACCTGATTAACTGTAAAGTCAGTCTCCAACTCCATGCACCCAGATCCAACAACCTGTCTCCACATGTAAAGTAACTTGTTGAATCAATTTACTAAATCATTAAATTGATACCCCTCCCCTCATCGGCCTACGCCAGCTCCACATCCAATAAGCATTCCTTAGCCTATCACTGATAAGACACGAGTTCTCAGTCTCAAGCCGGCATCGTCTAGGAAACCATTGACCAAGGATCCTATCACCTAACCAATGATCATTCCAAAACGAAATTGTCGTGCCATTACCCATCTTTTTTCTAGCAATAGATAAAGGAACAATATCCTTTGAATGAAGGCCAATAACTGTACTGATCACAATCCGATTCCAAATCCAGACCCCCGATCCATACTAGTGCCATCCTTAAAACCTCCGTACAAAAATACAAGTCTTAACACATCACTTTAAAATTCATTAAATGTCTAGATTTGCCCGGATCAAATTTCAGTTTAATGTTTTAGGTGTAAACCATCAAATCAGAACTTTGTTGTTGAAATTCAAATTATACATTGCTAAATAATGCATACTGAAGGGGTTTCTTTTTCTTCCAAACAAATATTATTAAAAACTAGTTAGATATTACAGAATACACCAAAGCATGCACCTACAAAGAGAAAAACACCAAAAGCCCAAAACACTCCTCCATAACCATGGGCTTCCTACTAACTTTTTCACTTATTTGGTCCCAGTTTCTGTATCTTTACCTGATGACAAACTCATGTTAACTCCAATTTTCTGACACAAAACTACTCTCATATGAACTCTACAACTCAACCTTATTGCTATAAACCCGTTCTACCAATGTTGCATATACCTGAGGGTGTGTCGAGCAAGGGACGATTAGCCCATGATTGTTGCCAAAAGAAATATGTAAATGTGGATAGCGATTATTTGAACTGTTGGTTTGCAGCAGGAAGTGCAAGTCCGGTGTTTCTATCAAATGGTTTTCCCGAATGTTGTGTTTATGATTACATCGTAATTTAGTTTTATTATGTATCTAATTCTTTAACAAACCCTTGTTTTGAAATTTTTACTTTTTAACATCTGTTTGGCAAGTATTCAATTGATTATACCAAACTTTGTTGAAGTGTTTACTCATGCCAGTTCCATTATAAAACTCACGGATCAATCATGTTTATCTCATTTTGTTATATATCTTTCTTGGTGTTGACATGGTTTGCGATATACGTTTCTCGTCAGTAAAACAATTAGAATATAAGATGCATTGTAAACGAAAGAAAAATCTTACTTGCATTCGTAGACGGACTCGTTGATCAAAGATGTCAACTGGCTTTCTGGAATGCTGAAAACAAAGAGTGTAGCATGGAACTCCGGGCGAATATGTAGCGCATGAATCCAAATTAGGCCTTGGAATGAAAGACAAGAGTGTACCACGTGGGCTGGGATTTCTTGTGTTAATTCTACAGGTCATGTTGATGGCATTCGTCTCCGTGGGCTTGATTGTGACTGTGAAAAGTCACTATATATGAATATATACAAAACAAAAAAACGATTTCTTCAAAAGCTGCAACTGAAAAGAAAGATAAGGCAATCATTGTTGGACCTCAAGCATCTTAGGTGTCTAGACTTGAGTTGCAACGATTTTGAAGGGACTCAAGTTCCTGAATTCATTGGTCCCCTTAAGATCCTACAATATCTTAAACCTTTCATATAGTAACTTTAGTAGAAGTCCCCCCTCCCCCACCCCAAAAAAAATTTGGCCTTGGGTGGCTTTTTAAACGACAACTAATTACGATGAAGCAGTAGGCAAATATGTTTTTGTTGTGTCACCTGAATATGAATCTTAGCAAAGAAAACCACTGGTTCGAGGTAGTCAACAACCTTTCTTATTTGGATCAGCTACACTTGGCTTATTCTTCACTCCTATATGCTCAAATCAATGGTCCCGTTTCTTAATTTACATCCCTTTCGGTGCTCGTTCTTTCTGAAAACTATCTTGATAGCTGGTAACACAATGGATCTCCCGTATAACTAGAGTTAATGGAATTCACTTTTTATGGTACTATTAGCTTCTGTAGTTTGACTAAGCATCTTACTATGTTAGATGCAATATCATGAATTCTTAATTGGTATTAGAAGAGTTGTCTCATAATAATCTCGTGTCGTTAAGTCTTTAGTTTTGTTAATTTTAAGTTCACGACTAAGTTCCCTTCGCAACTTGATGTCTCTTCGTAGCCTCGACCGATATGGAAATCAACTCACCAAAGACTTACCAAAATCATTATGTAACTTTTGTAATTTAAGAGAGTTGATTTGCCACTAATAGATTTCCTAATAGTAGCATAACATTTCTTTTTGAACGTTTATTGGAGTGCAAATTCCCAACCGACGCCATTTATTTTGTTGGACAATAATATAGGTGGTATACTTCCTCGCTCCATAGGAAACTTATCATTCTTAGGAAACTTTAATTTAGTGAAACTAAGCATATGGTGTCAATCTATAGTTGGAGGGGGTAGCAATTTAATAATAAGGCTAGAAGATGTAAGTTGGATTCCCGCTTTCCCATTGGAATTCTTTAAATTGGATTCTTAGATTTTAGGGCCTCAATTTCCATGGTTGAAATTGCTAAAAGTATTTAGACATAAACCACACAAATATTTCATTAACCATGCACGAGTCATTTTAAAGTTCATTACCCAATCTATATCATCTAGAAATCTCAAACAATAACATCAAAGGAGTGTCAAACGTATTTTCAAGCATGCATGGAATAGTTGAGTTACTTGATGTCTTGACATAATCTATAATGAGTTTTTTTTACCATTACACCCTTTATTGTCTTCTAGTGGTGTTAAATAGACATCATCTTAATTCGGAAAGCAATAAGCTATCGGGTGTGATTTGTGTGGTGAGATATCCATGCCATTGTTTTCCTCGTCTCATCTAACTTACAAGGGAACAAGTTATCAGAAAAATTATCTACTTCTGTAACGAATTAGTCAAGATTACAGATGCTTGGACTTGAAAGTAACAAAAGCTCGTTATACACATTCCACCATGGATCGAAACAGAAATGACTGTTTTGAGAACTCTAATATTATGAAACAAGTTTGACATAATTATTCCTAACAAGCTTTGTTATCTTACGTATGTTTATATAATAGATATTGCTCAAAACAACATGCCCAGAAATATACCAACATGCTTCTACAATTTGACTGTCTTGGGTATTAGTGCTAAACATGATCGGATTTTTTTCCCATATCCAAAAGCATATGGATCCCATAAAGCCTATACATATACATTAGTGATAAATTCAAGAAAAGGACATGTATGTTGAACGGGTTAGAATGGTGATCTTCGTGGACTTTTCATGCAATAGTCTTGTTGGGCACATTCCAAGGGAGCTAATCTCTCAAGAATTTAATATCTTTGATCCTATCGAGATAACATTTAACGAGAAAATCCGAGAGATTATTGGATAAAAGCTTAGACTTCAAACTTTTGACATGTCGGTAAACAATCTTTTTTGGACACTTCCTTTGAGTTTGACAAGGTTGAGTTCACTGAGCACCTTAACACTGTGTTCTGAGTTTCATTAAAGGGGAGAAAGGAAAAGAAATGAAAGGAAAGAAAAGAGTTGGTGTGTTCCTAAGTTTTTTTTGAAAGGAAAGAAACATCATGTTGTGTTCCCAAGATTCATTAAAGGAAAGAAAGGAAAGGAAAATGGGAGAAAGAAAGAAGAAAAGTGAGGGAAATCTTTCTTTCCAAAACGAAAAGAATTGAAAAGAAAGGAAAGGGAAAGAAAAAGAAAGGAAAAAGAATAGAAAGGAACACAACAACTTTCCTTTCTCTCGTTAACTAAAACTCAGGAACACAACAACCTAACTGGAATAATTCCAGCAAGCGACCATATTCAGAGCTTAAGCGAGTCTAACTTCTTTGGAAACCATCTATGTGATGTTCCATTAATTAAAGATGAGGACCATGTAAATGTGATAGTTGGCGATGGCAAGAAACATGGTGGAAAAAAAACATGATGGATTTAAACAATGCAATTTTATTATCTTAGTTGTCGGGGAATCCATCATGTTTTCTTGCCTATAAGCCGCCACATTTACACAATCCTTGTCTTTATTTAACGGAACATCGCATAAATGTTTTCCGAAGAAGTTAGGCTCACTTAAACAATGAATTGGGCGTTGCTGGAATTCTTCCTTTCAGAAGGAAACATTTAAGGTGCTTAGTGAACTCAACCTTGTAAAGCGCAACAGAGCGTCCAGAAAGATTGTTTACCAATAAGTCGAAAGTTTAAAGTCTTACGCATGTCTCCAACCATCTCTGGAATATTTCCTGTTAAGTGATATCTCGATAGATTCAATGATATTAATTTCCTGAAAGATGTTAGCTCACTTGGAATGTGCCAAACAAGATTGTTACATGAAAAGTTCAGTAAGATCACCATTCTAAGATTTTGGCATGCATGCCCCCTCATGAATTAATCACTAATGTATCTGTATAGGCTTTGTGGGATCCATATGCTTGCTTCTGGATATGAAAAAGAATCCCCCAATCAGCACTACTGGCCAAGACAATTAAGTTGTTGAAGCATTTTGGTATATTTCCGGACATGCTGTTTTATGCAATATCTATTTTATAGACACACGTAAGATAATAAAGCTCGTTAAATAATCATGTCAAACTTATTGTTTTTAAGTTTAGGGTTCTCAAAAGAGTAAGTTTCGTTTCGATCTATGGTGGAATGTGTCTAACGGGATCATTACTTCCAAGTTCAAGCACACATAATCTTGACTGATTCGTTACAGAAGCCAATAATTCTCCTGATAACTTGTTCCAGTGCAAGTTCAATATTTCTAGAGGAGACAAGGAAAACAATTATTCAAATATTTCACCATACAAATTATTATTACCTAGTAATAGGACTCTCGAACTTGGCCACTTCTGCTAACACTCTCAAATCACACCCGATAACTTATTAATTCCCAAATTAAGATGATATGTCCATTTCACACCACTAGAACACAATAAAGGGTCTAATGGTCAAAAACTCATTATAGATTATGTCAAGTAACTCAATTATTCGACGCATGCTTGAAAATACGATGACGCTGCTTTGATCTTATTGTTTGACATTTCTAAATGACGTAGATTGGGTAATAAAGTTAAGAATGACTCGGGCATGGTTGATGAAATATTTGTGTTGTTTATTCCCAAAGCCATAAAATACTTTAGCAATTGCCCACAAAGGAAATTTAAGGCCCTAAAACCCAAGAATTCAATTTCAAGGGGAAAGTGAGAATCCAATTTACATCTTCCAGCCTTAGGATTAAAGTGCGCCCCCCCCCCCCTCCCCCCAACTAAATATTTCACGATCGCTAGTCAACTTTGATAGTTGACCAAGAGTTTCCAATTAAGTATGGAATGACACTACAAAGTTCAGTTTCACTAAAATAAAGTGTCCTATGAAATGAAGTTACATGTGGAGCAAGTGTACCGCCTATATTGTTGTGTTGCAAGACAAATGACTCCAAGTCAGGTGATTTGCACTCAAAAAATCTTTCAAGAAGAAATGTTATGCTACTATTAGCAAAATAGTTAGCTGATAGATCAGTCTCTCTTAAATTACAAAAGTTACATAACTATTTTGGTACTTCTTTAGTGAGTTGATTTCCATATAGGTCAAGGCTAGGAAAAGATTTCAAAGTTGCGAAAGAAACTTAGTTGTTAACTTGAAATATAACAAAACTGAAGACTTAACGACACGAGATTGCTATGAGACAACTCTTATAATACCAATGAAGAATTCATGATATTGGCATCTAACATAGTGTAACATCCTAAAATTTATAATGTTGAATAAAGAAAGTTACGTTTAGTGATTTCCGCGTTATTAATTAATTAATATCGAGTAAAGAAAGGATCATGGATTTAGATTAATTGAGATGGGTTAAATGAGAATGGGCTTTAGGTCCATGGGCTTTAAGGGATATAAATATCCCCTAAACCAACCTAAAACCCTAAACCCTCATTTCATTTCCATCATAATCTCTACACACTCCAAAACACACACACACCACACACCGCCATATACGGCCGGCGGCCGAGGGAGAGAAACGAGCAAGATCCGAGAGAGAGTAAACGATTAGTTGTGATTAAACAAGTTAAACGAGATCCAAACGAGCACAAAAGGTATGTTCTTGACCTTTAAAGTTTATGTTTTATTGAATGTCCTTAAGCTTAAAGATCCAAGCTTTATAGTATATACGGGATATATATACGAACGAAATGGTTAGGGAACGTTAGTGGGTGATGTCGAACCATAACAAGGGTATTAAAATCGCGAAAATGCTTGATAAAAACCAAACCCGTAGCTGAACTGGGCAACTTCGCCTGCGAACTGGGCAACTTCGCCTGCAAATTGATAACTTCGCCTGCAAACTGGTAACTTCGCCTTCAAAGCTTAAATTCGCCTACGGCCAAGTTCGCCTAGCTGGTAACTTCGCCTAAAGCTAAGTTCGCCTAAGGTTTAACTTCGCCTAAAGCTAAGTTCGCCTAAGGTTTAACTTCGCCTAAAGCTAAGTTCGCCTAAGGTTTAACTTCGCCTAAAGCTAAGTTCGCATAAGGTTTAACTTCGCATAAAGCTAAGTTCGCCTAAGGTTTAACTTCGCCTAAAGTCAAGTTCGATTAGAAAATAAATTAAAAACCTAATGGAAAATGTGTTAAGACAGTTAATGTAAATAAAATTTTTCCAAGCTGACCTGGCAGCTCGACCCCAGCCAGGGGCTCTGCCCCTTGGACCCTGCTAGGGGCTGCCGCCCCTAGACCCTGCTGCCAGGGGCGTTGCCCTCGGACCCCCGTTCGTTGTGGGTAGTAGTTAAGACTAGAAAGATGATATGAGTAGTGATAGTTAATTGATACGTATACTTGTTATACAGTCAGCCGTGCACAACTGAAGAAAGGGATTACGATTAACGGTGAACGTAACCGTGTTCAGGTGGGTTTCTAGCCCCATTTATGTGTTATGTTTTCGGGGCTGTGTTCATACTCGATATGTTTGTTAATACGCTTATCCTAAGAGATAAGTGTATGCCTTATGTGAATGATGTGATATGTATGAATGATTGCTTGATGGTACGTGAACGATCTTCGGATATTGCACGTACTGTCAGGTTGTAACGCTATGTATAAGGTAAGTATGATATGTATGCTTATGTGTATGAACGTGATAAAGTAAATAAAAGAAGGAAATGATGGTTGTATGGTTGTATGGTTACGAAAAGGGTACCGAGCCCTAATAATACTCGAGGTATGATGTATGGTTGTATGGTAACGAAGAGGGAATCGAACCTACTAATATTCGAGGAAAGAGGGTACCGAGCCCTAATAATACTCGAGGAAGGAGGGTACCGAGCCCTAATAATACTCGAGGAAGGAGGGTACCGAGCCCTAATAATACTCGAGGTATGATGTATGGTTGTATGGTAACGAAGAGGGAATCGAACCCTACTAATATTCGAGAACTAGGGAACCGAACCCTACTAATATTCGAGGAAAGAGGGTACCGAGCCCTAATAATACTCGAGGAAAGAGGGTACCGAGCCCTAATAATACTCGAGGAAGAAGGGTACCGAGCCCTAATAATACTCAAGGTATGATGTATGGTTGTATGGTAACGAAGAGGGAATCGAACCCTACTAATATTCGAGAACTAGGGAACCGAACCCTACTAATATTCGAGGAAAGAGGGTACCGAGCCCTAATAATACTCGAGGAAAGAGGGTACCGAGCCCTAATAATACTCGAGGAAGGAGGGTACCGAGCCCTAATAATACTCGAGGAAGGAGGGTACTGAGCCCTAATAATACTCGAGGAATGTAGGACGTAATGCTCTTTATAACGTAAGATATGAAAGTAAGTTAATACGAAAGAAAGTATGAAAGTATGAAAGTATGAATGAAAGAATATAAGTTTATGTGTATTGTATAGTGTATGATTAACTAGAACTCACTCAGCGTAGCTGACTTTTAGTATGCACGCAGGTGAGTAGGATGAGGCAGCTCGCTTGAGGAGACACGTGGTACTGAATAAGAGGCTGGCATCGGAAGACTCAAGACGTTTAAGTCTAATGTTTTGTTTATTTTGAAAGATAAGATGTTGTTTTAAGACAAGATGTGTTTTGTTATGAAATGTTTTATGAAAGCTTTTATATTCCGCGAATGTTTTAATTAACTCTGATATTTAGAACTGCGTTTATGAGTAAATCCAACACGAAAGTAGGGCTACCGGGTTCGGGGCCTTACACATAGTAAGATCCTTTAGAGACGTCAAATTATGAAAACTAATAGTACCATAAAAAGTAATTAGATCTAGTGATAATAGACCGGTCATACCGGATATCCATTATTGTGTTACCAAAGTATCAAGATGGTTTTCAAAAAGAGCAAGCATCAAAAGGGATGTAAGATAAAGAACCAGGAACGTTGACTTATGTATATAAAAGTGAAGAATAAGCCAATTGTAACTTATCCAAAGAAGGAAGGTTGCTGACCACCTTGAGCTAGTCGTTTATTTTGCTAAGATTCACATGAATCATATTTATGTGATGCTACAAACGCAGAATTGCTAATCACTTGATCATGTTCATCCTACTTAGTTGTTTAAAAAGCTACCCAAGACCAAGGACCCATAATTCTGCATGGTTTCCTGTTTGTGGGGGAAGACTTCCACTAAAGTTACTCTAGGAAAGGATAAGACACCGTAGGCTCATAAGAGAACCAATGAATTTAGAAGTTTGAGTCCCTGCAAAATCTTTGCAACTCAAGTCGAGCTGCCTAAGATACTTGATGTTCTACACAGATTGCCATATATCGCCTTTCAATTGCAGCTTATGAAGAAATCGTAAATCCTTTTTAGTTCTGAGTATATTCATATATAGCGACATGTCATAGTCATCATCAAGCCCATAGAGATGACTACCATTAAAGTTGCCTGTAGAATTAACGCTAGAAAAATCCCAACCCACGTGCAACACATTTTGTTTTTGGCATAGGAAGCCGGTCGATTTCTTTGATCAACGAGTCCGTCTACGAATGTAAGTAAAGTTTTTCTTTCTTTTTCAATTCATCTTATATCCTAATTTTTTTGCTGGCTATAACATATGGCATAAGCCATGCCAACACCAAGAAAAATATATAATAAAGACATGGTTGATCCGTGAGTTTTATCATGGAACTGGCGCGAGAAAACACTTCAACAAAGTTTGGTATAATCAATTGAAAACTTGCAAAATAGATGCTAAAAAGTAAAAAAAAAATTAGAACAGGGGTTTGTTAAACCATTAGATGTTACTCTTGTGTTATCTCCACAAGCTTCTTATTCTTCTCAAAAGGTTTGTGTTTATTCTTTTTTCAACTGTTTCGATAAGGTTTTGTTAGCCAACCCTAGGCCTTCATTTCCAATTTTTCTCGGGCAAACACAATTTTTATTTGTAACTTATTAGTATAGTGTTTCTTTTTTTTTAGTTCCTGTAATGTTAACGTGAAACGTCTGTATATTAGCAATATATGAGGTTGTATTTTCGCAGAATTATCAAATTTTACAAAAGGTACAATCACTTTGTCAAACCTGACTTTTTGAGGGTCAAAACTAAATTTTGGATAACTTGGACTTATTTTTGTCAAAGGTGACTTTTTATCCAGTGTTACCATTCATACATGATCTTAATGACTATTTGCATGACAAGGGTATTTTAGACAATGGGAATTATGCCAAGTTACATATATTAAATGAATTTTTGTAAGCATAGGTAAGTAAATTTAAAAAAAAAATTGTGAGCATCAGGGCGTTCTGGTCCTTATTATAATTCTGATATTTGGGATCATTTTGGCTACATTTTGGCTTCTTGGTCAGAAGTGAGATAATAAGGAAAGATATCTTTTAATATTTTATCCAATATTTGCATCGTTTTCTCTTATATGTTCAATATCTACCGAGACTATTGTTAAAGTGATCAAAGTTTTATGGTCATGTTGCCATCTTTTTGCAAATTAAATGCAATATCCTACTTTAAATTACCTTGAAATGTTTCAATTCTGTTTTTCTTGAGTAAATTGGTGGTAGCTTGTAATAAAATCAATCTGTTAATTGATTTTCGGGTTATAGATAAGATTTATAACTATTGCAACAAGGTTTAAATTTCAATCTATGGTGTAAGGTAAGTTCCCTGAATTTCTAATTTTATTTTTTTATAACATAATTTTATTGGTGTGCAAGTTTTCTTATAACTGAAACACCTTTCAAGTGTTTTCGCAACAAAAGTGTAATCTGCTGTAGCCTGCAAAAACAAAAGGTGACGGTGGAAAGATTTTATTTTTATAGCTACTGTATTTGTAGTGCCCTCCAGGTGTTCGATTTGCCTATACCATATCGTTTTAACAACTTACATAAGATTCGTCATTTCAGCTTCTCAAGGTATTGTGAAAGCCGTTTATAAGAAAATTTTATGTTGTTACTTTTCTCAGCAAGGATGCATTTTCTACAAGGCCATTTGAAGGACTAAAATTTGTAGATATAGATGGGGTATTTTATCTAAGGTATATGTGCATGTCTTTTAAGTACCTTACGTTTTTGTATGTATGCATTTTAATAAATTATCACACTTTAGATCTCCTATACCATCTGTAAGTGAAACTATATCATCAACATCGTACTCAGTAAATCCCACCAATAGCAAAGCTATGGTAAGGTCTAAGGAGGGTAAGAACCAGGAACAGAGAGGCTGCTTCCGGTGAGACCCCCGGCTCGCTGTAAGTGAAACTATGATTTATTTAATCTTATTGCATATTAGTTTTATTAGTTTCTATGATATGGTTTATCAAAACTGTCTATTTTGATGTGGCTTAATTAAATTAACTTTTAATTTTTGTGTGTTGGTGCGAAAGTTACAGGTAATAGAGTTTGGTTGCATTATGTCTAGATGAAGCATTCAAGTCTTCATTACAAAATGTTTATCCTAGGCTCCTAGTATTTACATAAAGCTGCATACTTGTTCATAGAGAGCAGATGACATTTACATAAACTAAAATATGTAAGCGAAGCATATGGTTTCGTTTAAAATGTTAACAAACACCTAAACATAAAGGAAATGAACTTTAAATACAAAATACCTTGTCAAAGACGAAGTCATTACGCAAGCAGATTTATTACACCGGAACAGCTGCAAGAGAACACAAACAGTTAACTTCAAAGTCTAAAGCAAAGACAAAAAAGATAAAGAAAATCGTACGGATTTGAACAATAGCAAACAACTTCAGTTTACATGATTTAAGAATAAGATATACACATATTATGATTATTGTTAGTTGTTACTATTTTAATAGTATGAAAAGAAAACAATTAATGAACCTCAGTGACTGCAAATATACAACTTAATTGACTTTGACTAAGTGAATATGCATACATGTAAATGCACAGAGTTTGTGATTGTAATATTACAGTCAACAGAATTCATGTTTGCTTTTTTATGACATTTTGAAACAATAGGAAACTGATTGGCAAAAAAACATCAGCAAATATGTTTAACATAAAACAATCTGACACTCAAGCGCAAAGATGACAAATAGTAAAAGCATCGATAAAAATATCATAATTCTTAACGAAAGGCAACTAAAATTAAAACGATAAAAATATTAACCATTCATACAACGATCATACATGATTTTAAGCAGCTAATGATAATGACAGAAATTAATGCAGAATCAAAGACTATCAAAGTACATGTAGCACATAAACCATGGATATTACGCACCAAAGATGTAAAAAATAAGTGTCATATTGAATACTTCAAGAACAACACTAGTTTAAACCCCCAATTGTATAGGAAATGCAAAACCACCATGCGCAAAACAATGTATCAATCCAATAAGCGAATGAAATATTTGCGCTCTTGTCTAGTAGTCCAAGTGTAGAATTATAGCAACATTCATGTCTGACTACAAAAGATTGCCATTAGTACATAGTATTTACCAAAATATATATAATAACTATTTAGATACAAACTTTCTTAACTAATACTCCAGTACTTGAAATACAACTTTCTTAACTAATATTCCATTACCAAAATAATGGATTATGGAGTACCTCAAATACAGCTTTCTTAACTAATACCCCCATCTGAAAACAATTATGGACTGTCATGATATATACATGAATGAAGAAGTAATTTTGACACTAAAATAGAAGAAAACGAAAAGAAAATAGAAGTAATTTTGAGTTAATGATGACACCTAAACTTGCAAATTAGTATGTTAAGTATATATAGTTTTAAGACCCCGGGCTGAAAACCTAAGATGTACTTGGCATACTCTACAACCAAGCTGAGTGACAGATCGAGCTCAATGCTGGTGTTTATATACAAAGAAAGAAAGAAAGCAGGCACGGTTCGATTTGAGTCTCAAAAACCAATAAATTATCTTGGTGTTTTCAATCAGAACTCCCTCCAAACTAACAAACTAAAAATTGAGTTTTGAATGTTCATCTAACAACCATGAATAATGATATAATCCACAACTCTTGTATGTATGTGAATGTGATGATTAGGGGAAACTTAAGCAAAAGCAGCTTACTCTCGATCGAAGATGAAGTAAATTTTGCTCCGGCTGACACATGGCAGAGGCTTCGTATTAGAATATAATAAATTGTAAAATAATTGTAATATTCTTATTTTGTAAACTCCTTAATCACAGGAGTAAATCATGTACATTTTATGTTTAAAAATAGTACCCACAACCTTTCTTGACATAGAGGTTGATTTCCATATCTTTACATGGTATCAGAGCATTGAGTTGCATAATGTCCATAAGCACGACATAACTGACAACGGGGTGGTCCCCTTGCCTGATTTCTACCACAACGGGGTGGACCTTGGTACCTCGACCACCAGCCACAAATGTTGTTGGCTCTAAATGGGTGTACCGTATTAAATACCACTCCAATGGGTCCATTGAAAGATACAAAGCGCGTTTAGTGGCGCAAGGCTACACTCAAATTCCCGGTCTTGACTACTCTCACAAGTTTAGCCCGGTGGTCAAAGCTTCAAGTGTTCGAATAGTTTTATCTCTTGCCGTCTTAAACAATTGGAAATTGCACCAATTAGACGTCAAAAATGCTTTCTTAAATGGGAATTTGACTGAGGCTGTTTTCATGGAACAACCTCCAGGTTTTATACATCCTAATTATCCAAATCATGTGTGTCGGTTATCTAAAGCTCTATATGGCTTAAAACAAGCACCGCGTGCATGGTTTCAACGATTGAGCGTGTTTCTTGTCTCATACGGATTTACATGCAGCCGTGCCGACACCTCCCTATTTGTGTTTACCCGTGACTCTTGCATCATGTACCTCCTTGTCTATGTTGACGACTTGATTCTTACGGGTAACGATGAGACGACTATCACCACCTTCATCTCTCGTCTTAATCACGAGTTTGCAATCAAAGACCTTGGCGATCTAAATTATTTTCTTGGTCTTGAAGTAGCATATACTGAAAATGGGTTGTTTCTTCATCAAACAAAATATGCTACTGATATACTTCGACGGGCCGATTTATATCATTCCAAACCGATTGCAACTCCTCTTGCACCTCACGAATCATTCACCATGAACGGGGTATCCTATGCTGATCTGACCCGTTACCGATCTCTGGTTGGAGCACTTCAATATTTAACCATTACAAGGCCAGATTTATCCTATGCTGTAAATCAAGTATCACAATTTCTTCATGCTCCAACAATTGATCATTTTCAGTCAGTAAAACGTATTTTACAGTATGTTAAGGGTACTCTCGGTTTCGGTCTCACTTTCAGTCAGCCTCACAAATCCTCATTAATTGGTTACTCTGATGCTAACTGGACACGTTGCATTGAAACAAGTCGATCCACATACGGGTATTCAATTTTTCTTGGTGGTAACTTAGTATCCTGGAGTGCTAAAAAGCAACCTACTGTTTCTCGATCAAGTTGTGAATCTGAGTATCGAGCAATGGCCAACACCGCTGCAGAAATAATTTGGATTACTCATCTTCTACAAGAGTTGCGTGCATTACCTCCTGATCGACCAACTCTGCTATGTGATAACAAAAGTGCTTTATTCATGACCCAAAATCCCATATCACATAAACGTGCCAAACACATTGATTTGGATTATCATTTCATTCGGGAACTTGTTTCCTCTGGAAAGCTATACACTAAGTTTGTTCCAACCAATCTTCAAGTCACAGATTTCTTTACAAAAAGTCTTCCGCGTGCTCCTTTTGAGACTTTTCGTGCAATGCTTCGTATTGGTCCGCCACCTTTCCGATTGAACGGGGATATTAGAATATAATAAATTGTAAAATAATTGTAATATTCTTATTTTGTAAACTCCTTAATCACAGGAGTAAATCATGTACATTTTATGTTTAAAAATAGTACCCACAACCTCTCTCGACATAGAGGTTGATTTCCATATCTTTACACCTCGTCTCTACCTCTCTACCTCTCGATCACCGGCGGAGGATTGTTTCGATCTCGATCGGAATCTCCAGATCCAACAGCAAAGTAAATGAAATAATGGTAAAGTTGTATAGGGCAGGCGTATGTAAAGTGTGAAGGAAGATGGCAAATGAATGAATAGTCACCTTGGCTCCTCTTCCAAGGTCTAAAATCATGTGGCACTCTGCAAACATGCATGTATTGGTGGCCCAAATTTCAACTACTTTTTAAACAAATATAATAATAAATTCTTTGGTGCATACTTTTTGTCGGTGTTTAAAAACTGCTATCGGTCAGTAGAGCCGGTTATACCAGATTTTGATAAGGCAACCGGTATTTAGAATCCGGTATTTTTGGGTGCTTTGCTAGAACATTGTACCGTCTGTGTTTTTTTTTTAATTATCGGTTTAAACTGGCAAACCGGTTTTAAACCAAAATATTTTTGATACTTTTTGCGGCCCATATTTTTAAAAATGACTTTTAACGTAGTGGGTAAGGTTGAAACGGGTAATCATAGTAAACGACGAATCACTAATAAAAATATTTTGTATCATGCAAATCCAAGTTTGGTTTATTTACATCTTTTGTAATGGATTAAGTTTCTATTTGACTTACTATTATTCATGTGTGATGTCTGATTCATGTTTAGGGTTTATTAATGTGCTTTTGAGTTGTTTTTTTGAGTTAAAGTTGCATTTATATTAAATTACAGGGTAAACTATTTAACCCGGTTGAACCTCCCGGTGTATCACGGTTCAACCGGTTATACCATTTTTAAACCAAATCCAATACGAGTAAAACACCGATTTTTAAAACATTGCTTTTTGTTAAAAAAAATCTATAAATTAGTTCACACACAAGAGTGACAAAGAAAGTGAAAAATGAAAGGTCACCAAGCAAATGCAATAAAAGTCATCTTAGGATGAATTTTATGAGCAAATGGATGAAATTGCGTTTAATCAAAAAGAAAAAAAAACCATTCTAATGATGGACTGCTCAAAAATGGATCCGCTCATATTATACTATTTATAATTTTCCAACCAATTTGTTTTAAATACGTATTCTAATATAAATAAATGTATGTGTAATATAAAAATTAAATTTGTTATAAAATTATTTGATTAAATATAAAAATTAATTGTAGGAGTAAGTAATAATGTGACGATTTGTGAAAGTTTATTGTTGTGAAAGAAAATGAAGGTGAAGATTTTTGAGAAATGTTTGGAATCTAATGTGACACCGATATGACATTTTATAAAGATTTGTTGTTATGGATGCTCTAGAGACCACTACTATGTGTGTGAAAAGCATAATGTTAAACAAACAGTAAAAGTTGTGAGTGAACCAGTACTCTTTTTTTTGTTAACGGCTGCTGGATCATTGGCGGGCCACTGATCCATCTGATTATTTCTATTTCTTTTAATAAGAAAATCGACCATAGGTGAGAAAATCCCGTCGGCCAACCTGAAATCCCTTATTTTTTGTTTGTCACAAAAGAAACTTAAACTCGAGACCTCCCTGTTTTAAATTGAAATTTTTGATACCTCACCTCACGGTAGTTGCTAATTAATATATAACTAGGATTTCGACCCCCCGCGTTGCCGAGGGGGGGGGGGGCGCTGAAACCATAGCAAAAGCTCATAGTAAGTACAAAATTGCAGCCATCACCCTAGTATGCCAAACACTTCTATTACATAATCTTCCAGAATGATGAGGTTGCAGCAACAGTAAACCACTTACCTAAAGCAGCATTCCAAAACTTTGTTAAAAACTCATAATAGAATTTTAAAAAAAATACAAATAACCACAAACAAAGCAAATAGTATCAAGCAGTTGAATTAAACATCCAGAAAAATAAGAAACCTAATCTCTAATTTTAATCCACTCCAGATGGTCTGCACCAAGAAAACGATACATAAACCCTTA
This sequence comes from Bidens hawaiensis, assembly GCF_021521415.1. Lineage (NCBI taxonomy): Eukaryota > Viridiplantae > Streptophyta > Magnoliopsida > Asterales > Asteraceae > Bidens > Bidens hawaiensis. The sequence goes on from NW_027494591.1 coordinate 175,242, forward strand.
TTCCAACACCTTAAATTTCACCAATATACTACCTAAAAATCTAATTTAGACAAATCATACAAAATATAGCAATCAGTAAGGCCAATACCCACCGTAAAGCACCAGCAAATCATAAGCACGGGTTCGCACAACAATAGATCTCCGACCAATCGGTCACACTAGAGGTGAGTAAAAGAATAATTGTGTAGCAATGAAAAGATTTAAAAAGCATCTGAAGTGCCCATCTGCCCAACTGAAACACCAGATGATATCTTTGTTGGTCACATGTTCTAAAATAACATACTATGAACCCTTCTCCTCTATATCAGTAGAACCAATAGCATCCAGCAGATGATCCTGTTAAAGCTAGTCACACATAAAACTAAAAATATTACAACAATAGCAGGAAAAGGAAAACAAACCGATCTAAATAAAAGAAATAAGCTAGAAGGGCATCAATTTGTATAACAAAGTTTGACCTGTTTAAGGTAAAGAATGATAATACAGTTTCTCTACTCAAACGCATATCGCATAAGAAACTTTACAGACTCAAATGCAGCCTTTTTTTTTCTTGTCTTATGTAGTAAAACAAATTGTATCACGCGTCTTAACTTCAACATAGGCAAACAGGTTGACCCATGAAGTCATGTTTTTAAAGCGGATAATATATGTGGGCCATTCTAGAAAATGATTCAATGAAAGACCGAATTGACTCATCTAATGCTAAAAACTTGGTTCGCCAAATGTCAGCTCACTGAAAACTTGGTTTGCTATGAACTGAGACGTGCTGGGTTGTGGTAACACCCGAGAAAGAAAGCACAAAATTAACTTTCCGTAACGAACTAATATAAACGTGGTTAGAAATAATAAGAACGCATCATGGATGAAAACATGGATTAAAGATTACGTAAACATTTCCGGATATGTAACTAAGTCAAAGAATCTAGGATTAGGCTTTGGTTGGTATCACAACTGCAACATAGATTGCTGCACCAAAACCGAACATCATCATTGTCATAAATTGATCTAAAGAGACAAAATCACATACATAATCATTATACTTCTGAAAGCCCAACCAAAGTCAAGTCAATCCCTTCTAATGATTCTAGTGACAACCATAAACAAATATGGTGTCGCAATTAAAAAACAAACGTGAAGTCAACTCGAGGCTCAGATCAGCATCACGGCTGCAACATAGATTTCTACGCCATAAACCAAACATCATCACAGCCATAAACCTATTTGAGAGGCAGAATCACAATAGGTTCAGCTTCGCACTATGGTTGCAACATAAGTTGCCATGCCTATGACCGAAACATCATCACAATTAAAAATGAATATGCCATTGGTTTATAGTGAGGCGGTCTTCCTTTCTATTGACAACCAAGCCATCTCAGTTGCCCATCCAAGACAACACATGGTAAACATCATTTCCGAGTCAAAGTTAACTCCTTCAAATTATTCAAGAAATTATAGTTGAATGATAATGAAATACATTCAAAGTCACAACTAAGCAACAGAAATTGAAGATGAATTTGTAAAAAGTCATAACGTGCAGCTCACCATTTTACGCTTGCTGCGACAGGCCACCGGACCACTGGCACCACCAACCATCGCTGCCTAGGGTTTCCAAACATAACTATACATGAGTGGACATCACTCGAACCTGTAAAAAGCCACACCAACAAATGGCTATCCCACGCTTTAGCTTTTGGAACACGAAATCACACCGCTGCCATAAACAAACGCTTGTCACCCGTCGCCTAGGGTTCCAAAATGGAATCCGGCAACAATCAAAGCATCGCCGTCGCCTAGGGTTTCGAAAACGGAACCCGACATCAGACGAATCGGAGCTGCAACAATCGAAACCGGTGATCATTGCCTTCACCATCATCAAACTATGCCTCACGAGATGAGATAAAGAGGATTTTAATTATTTTCTTTTGAGAATTGGCTGGATTATGAGGGGGATGATTGAGAACTGTGGTCCTATTAGAAACGCACACAGCTCAAAAATGTTTCAGAAAAGGAAACAACCCATTTGTACAACGATCAGAGCACAACTCTAAAGCTGTCAAGAAGTCGTAAATTAATATATGGGATAATAAATAATATGATACACCATCTCTGAAAAATAAGTATATGAAGTCTATAAAACATCAATTTAAGTTTTATTTTAGATATTCGAAGTTATAGGCCACGGTGCATCCTCTGATCATTATAACAAGATTAAAATCGAAATCGGTGCACGAATTGAATATTATATTTGATACATGTATTTTTTGTTTTCTAAATGAGAAAAATATGATTTTCTTCTCTATGGTTTATAGGAGGATGTACTTTACAGGTTTTAATCCTTAAACTGATTGATTTATACCCTCCTGTTTTCTGGCACGCAAAATTGTATTTTTTCCGTCAGCTGACCGTTGAACTCCAGGTCGGGGGGAGGGGAGGAAAAGAACCAAAAATTGGGCTTCAATGTCATAATTTCTCAATTTGCATGTTGGAAGATTCAATTACAAAAAGAGATTATATCGATATTTTAGTTAAGGAAAGGCGAGGCACGATCTTTAGCCCTAGTTTATTGGGTAGTACATCTTCTGGATCATGTTAATGAAGTAGAGATTTCAATTTGCAGTTATTGTTGAAAATTGTCTAATTATGAATCCCTTTTGTCTTTTCGTGATTATATTTACCAAATCTCTACTTGACTCTGGAATTTTTAGAATAAAAATATGAGCTCCTGTTAAGTTATGGAGAATTTAGATGAGTTGGTGATTGTGAAATGATAATCTCATTGCTATTTGGCAGTTGTATGATCATGATTTGTAGAAGATCGATAAGATGCATGCTTATAAGGTGTTAGTGAAAATGCCTCAACTAGAAGAAATTAATGAAATTGTATGATTTTCGTTTGATTACTTAATTCTCATTAGTACTTTCTTGGTTGGATGATTAAAAATCCAAAAATAAAAATGATAACATGCCTAATGAAGTATGCACATGCACATGAGTTGTTGGTTGAATGTCACAACCATATAAGTAGTGAAAATCACTTAATGATTTCCATGATTTAAACTTGATTATAAAGGTTGATTCTTTAGGTGAATTAACGCCCAAATAAGTTTACAATAATGGGAAATAGTAACTTGATATATGCTGATGATAATTGGATGTTAAAAGTGGTCTTTTGTTAGATTAAAAAGGCTAAAGATTAAGTCGAGTCGTACTGTTTTGATGCTGAATTTTCAAAACTGTGCAGAATTTTGACTATCTTTGGAATTTCATATGAAATCAACCGAATATTCGATTAAGGTGTATCTTTATATTTGAAAACCTTGATGAGTCTAGTTTCAGCAGAATTTTAAACAAAGAAAGATATGGTCTTTTAGTGGGTTAAATCAGTCGACAATCACGCGACGCTGAATATATCTACACAAAAAAAAGTTTAATAAAATATTTATTCATGTCAAATGTTTGGATACCTTTGTTTTAAGTTTGAAATAATAATTGCTAATGGTTTGTTGTACATATTGGATTGTGTTCAAGTATTGAAATCGTCAAATAATGACCTTGTACATACTTTGTACAAACGGGTCAAATGGATAAATTGATCATGTTAGATCTTGTTGAATAATAAATACGCGTGTGGCGTTGTTTTTAACAGGATACATTGTTAGATTTCAAAGGTTGCATCTATGTATCCTGATGATTACATGTTGATTTTCATACAAGCTAGGTATTCTAAAGCTTGGAATCCAATGAAACAAGTTGGTGAATAAGTTATCAAGTTTCGAACGGCAAAGGTAAGTTAACCTTACAATTATTTTAAGAAGGTATGTGACTTATTATTATGTTTTGATTATCATAATTTTATAAAGTGGATTTGGATCCCTTTGGCCCATTTAGATCATATTTTGATTTTTATGACTTAAAAGAAGAGTACGAGACTACGAGCTGTTTTGACCCGTTAAAGTAAGTTTGCCTTATAAAACGTAGTGTAGCGTTGTGTAGTACGCGTGGATAAAAATAAATAAATTGATCAGTTAATTGGTAATAGTATAATGATGTTGTGTTGTGAATCAAATTACGCATCTCACTTCTTCAGTTTTAAGTTTTTAGTTAGAAACATGTATAAGAACCCCAAGATAGAATGAGCGGATTTAAATGAATAAAAAGGAAACGTGGGCTGCAATGTAGTAGCCAGCATAAGCTACGTCGGAAACAACATACCATGTGAGGGAAATTTCATCAATTACACCGGTGTCAGTTTTTGCGCGATATGTTACAAGATTTGCATATCATTCTTTGGTGATTAACTTACTTGCCAATTGCTAATAAACCGATGTGTTTTTGTGTGTTCACAGGTAATTTGCTTGTGGAAGGTTGATCGATAGGACTGGCTACCCATATAAGGAAAACACAAACGATATTTGTGTCGTCATTGAAGAACTAAACGATAAGTTATATTTATTTTTTTTTTCTGAAAAGACAAACGAAGATAACCATTAATATAGAAAAGCAACGATACAAAAAACCACTAGCCTAGCAAGAAGCTAGACACAACCACCCCCGAAACAAACCATACACCCGAAAACGTTTATTCTTGCCCAACCTGGTTACACATCAAACCTATACCAATCCTCCCACAATAATGAAGTTCCACCCGATCTATGTTTCATCCAAAGGTAACCAAGCGTCTTGATTTCACCCACTATGCTTTCCACCATAATCGGTTTGCCATTAAACACCTTATCATTTCTTGTATTCCAAAGACACCAAGTCGACCCTAAACAAATGGCATGAAACATCTTCACTTTACGCTTTGGAAAATTAGTAAGTTTGTACCCATCCAAAAGATCATGAATGTTGAGAGCAAGGATGCTTGGAATCTTACACCAAGACGAAACCGCCTGCCAAACTAGTTGTGCCACCCCACAAGACATGAAAAGGTGTTCAACCGTCTCATCCATATCGCCGCAAGCCGGACAAGAAATCAAACCCACATCAATGTTTCTCTTGGCCAACAATGTCATTACCGGTATCCTCTCCAACTCAATCCTCCAAGCCAATATTCCTACCTTTCTCGGGAGCCAATTATTCCACACGAACTTGTAGTTTGGAGTCGTACGGGTTAACTCATGGATCTTCTGTTTCAGTCCGGCCACAGAAAAATCACTTAAATCATTAATGGACCAGCATGACTTTTCCATACCATCCCCAAGTTGCACATTTTGACAAATCTGTAGCAACGAAAACAATAGTTGTAATAATTATTACTCTAGTTTTCAATAAAGGGTTTTTAATAAAGGTGAATTCCTTTACATAGAAATCAAGGTACGAACGGAACGCTATCATAGACCACTTTTGAGTTAATGAATTCATTATTTTATAAAGAGGTCTTAAAGTTGTCAAAAGTTGTTAAAAACTAGTTAACTAATGTATCGGTAGTGTAAAAGTGCTGTTGTCTTATAAGATAAAGTTGAATTTTGACATAGATATCGAAAGTATATTTTGGGATCGTATTTCCGAACCAAAATATTATAATAAAAAACTATACGAGTGACGTTATTTAGTTTTTGGTTTTATGCTGGTAATGAACCTAACCAGTGTTGACTGAATTCATGTCATGCGTTTGGAATTTTTGAATTTAGTGTCGGTATCATAACAAACTTAACCAATACCGACTGAATTCGTGTCGTTACATAACCACAACATGACTAATTTTGTTACCGGTATATTTTTAAGTGAAATTTGGTGCTGTGGGACCATTGGTCCACATGGCATTAATTGTCTCGTTGGGCTAGCCAAGTAGTTTATATTTTTTTTCTTTTATTCTTTTCTTTGTTTTTTTCTATCAAATTCGATAATTAAACGGTTATTCATGACGACTCACCACCGTAACATCCACGAGCCCATGACTAACGTTTGGGTTTACCGACCCACTGTAGCAACGCTCAGGACCGACATGATCGGGTTTTACCAAAGCCTACCTGCCTTTTTGTTTTAGTTCTTGTATCATAACAAACATAGCCAAAACTGACCATATTCGTGTCAGCACACCACCGCAACGCCGGGCACCAACATGCTTGGGTTTAAGAACGCCTGTGTTTTGCCGACTGAATAAGCGTCGTTTTTAAATATTTAAATATTTGTATATGTTAGTCTTTTTATAGGTTATTTCGACTTTTTTTGTTCAATTATGGCATCGTTACAAACATAACCGATATCGACTGAATATGCATTAACTTGCCGCTTCAATGCTTGGGTTCTCGGGTTTTTACCGATATGATAAACATTTTTTTTAAATATGTTTAAAAAAAGTTTGTAATAAGTTATACGAGTGCCACTACGTTTTTCGGGTTTCTTTTATTTTAAATATGCTAATTTGACGAACTTAATTTTTTTAGATTTAGTTCCGGTACCATAACGAATGCAACCAATACCGAACGAATTCACGTTGGCTCGCCGCTAAAATATCCAGGTTTTACCGACCAAATTATCGGCGCAACGCGTGTGGCAAATTTAGTGTTGTTACCTTTACGACCATTTTAATATGTTAATTTATTGTTTCATGCGTGACAAGGTAATTTTTTTAATTAGGTGTCAGTATCTTAATGAACTTAACCCGTACCAATCGACATTAACGCATTGCTGCGACGAGTACATAAATAGATATAATCTGCCCGGCGTTACGCGTAAGATAAATTACAAGTTTTCTTATATTAAAAACATGCATATATAAGAGCATTCTCATCCAACCCCTCATATTATGTGAGGGGTATTTTTATAATTTAGATAGTGATCCAGGGTGTTGTGAGTGAAAAGTTTTTTATTTTAGAAAAAGTAGTGATTTTTCTGTATATTTGAAAAGTTACTGTTCATCTCCTATAATTTTTTAATATATTTTGAGAGTGGTTGTGAGTGAAGGAAAGAGAAAATGTAATGATAAAAGGTATAAAAAGTATTATTTAATTGAAATAGAGAGAGAAAATAAAGTGAGTTTTAGTGTAATTTTTAGTTAGGAGATAGGAAGTGGGATGAGAATATTGTAACTACTAAAGAAACTAATCAAAACACAACACGTACCCCTTCCACAACTAAGCAGTAAGCAGTACTTTCAGAATTAAGAAACACTATTCTGATCGATAACCAGATGTCAACCTGTATGCAAATTGCGTTTTAACAATTTATTTCTCTTTTGAAAACTTATGAATAGGAAAATACCATCCTAAGGTCAAAATTATTGACTACTTTTTTTTTTTAGTGGAGCCTTTGCTATAAAAGTTCCATCCGAAAGCCAAACTTTTTTAATACCAAGACTCCTATGACCAGCCACAATTTTCAAACTTTATCAGACTCATTCTCCCTATGAATACGTGCATGCACTACCAATAATCTCATCCATAACTCCATTCAACATTTATTCACTACATTTACATCTCATATTTTTCTCTCTAAAACATCATGAATATTAGCATAAAGAAAATCTTGATAACCCTGATCATTCTAATGGCTTTAGCCATTAATCTTTCCGCAACACCAATCAAAGACAACGACGAAGATCTTATTACTACTTTCGGTTCACTAAGAGGGGCAAGTCGGTTTCTTGCTCAACACTCGAGGGGCTTAGTGAAATGCAACAAGAACCCAAGACTATGTCGAGCTAAAGGCAGCCCTGGTCCAGACTGTTGCAAGAAGAAATGTGTCAATGTTAAAACTGATAACCAAAATTGTGGCATTTGTGGGAAAAGATGCAAGCACCAAGAGATTTGCTGCAACGGGAAATGTGTAAACCCAAAGACGGATAAGAGACATTGTGGAGGGTGCAACAATAGATGCAAGAGAGGGAATTCTTGCACTTACGGGATATGCAGTTATGCGTAAAAGTTGCCAAGTTAAATGCAGATGTCACAAAGAGAAATTCATTCAATTTGTTGTTGCAAAGTTGATATGTAATTACTAATTACGTATACGTTGCTAGCGTGTCCTGTGGGTGTATATAAATGTATACCATTTAATTTTTTCGTTACAAATAAAAACTTATTTTTTCATGAAAACTTTTTCCAAAATAAGCTTAACGATGCAGGTTTATTTATTATTTGCATGTAACAATTACTATATATATAAGCTATAAATCAAGTTAAAACTTATAAAGAGCATGTATATCATATACGAGATCATAAACTTAATTATCATCTCCAACAATATTTAGTACGTGCGTGACAATATATGAGGATGTAAATACTCGGTCTAAAATTTTAATAACATTGAAGATTACATATGTTTCAACAAACTAAATTAAGGGTATCGGGGATATAGTTAAAGTTTCATACAAGTTACACTTTTATATGACAAGTTCATCAATTTCAAGTGCAATTTAATTAATTATTGTAGATTCTAAGATTTGCATGAGTTTCTCTTTAACTAGAGCTCTTCGAGTGAAGATGGATGGTAAAAGGGCGCATGCTGGCCCATAACTGTATCTCAGACACGATAAACACGGATATTTTGAGAAACTCTAACGACTCTTTCCAATATTATAAAGAACAAAGACCAAACCAAAATACACAACCATATATACATCTTTATTTACACTAAACAAGACTATGAAAACAAGCTAACCCAATAACAGTTCTACTCTCACCCTAATAACACTCATACAATTAGTAGTGTTCGGTGCTCCCTTCTTAAAATTCGCTCGAATCAATGGCTTTATTTGTTGTGCATAATTAGCAAGTGTCTAAGCGTCACACGAGAGTGTGGAATTTACCATATGACACTCACATTGCTTATTATTTTTTGTAATCAGTCATAATAGATATAAATAAGTTAGATATAAGATTAACTTCTGTGAAGGGACATATATATCAAAAAGTTTCTCAACTTAAGCATATATTAATTTTTCTTTGGAAAACATGATATCGTAGGAATGTATGGATATTTATATAACCTTATGCATGTTAGGTTATTTCGAACCTATTTAGTTTGTGTGTTTGGATTTCTTCATTTCATGTAAGTATCGTAAAAATTTATAAATATAATAATATATAATTGACTAAAGTTATTTGATTGATTCTAAGTATTGAAATTATAAATAGTAAAGAACATTAAAAAAAGGCATTAATTTTAACTATACATATTTGTTTTGTGGTTTGAAGTCTGGTGTTGGCGACAGTTTCTTAATCATCAAAAGAAAAGATCTTGGGTTGGTGTCCTAGAAAGCAAATTAATTTGCCATTCAGTAAAAGAAAGAAAGAAAAAAGAAACTAGGAAACTAGCTATACAATACATAGATGCTCAAAAGTTTGAAATGAAACTTACTTGGTCACTTGTTGGTTGCTAAATCGGTCACAAAAATCCAAGGTTGCAAAATAAGCTGGTAATGATTTCGGTCGCAATAGTTTTGGATGCAATTCCGGTTGTTAACAATTTGACAGTAAAGAGTTCGATCGTGAATAGTTCCGGTCCCAATATTGGTTACTAACAATCTTGTCCAAAAATTAATCTCAAATAGTTTTGATCGCATGATATACTCTTGCAAAAATAATTGGTCTCAAGTTCAACGTGAATGATCTCGACGCTACAAATACCACCGTTGGTAAAATGTGTCGTTAACCTGGTGTAAACGTTTTACCTACGATATATTTTCGTAGTATCCCAATGGATTACGCTAGGAATCAATTTCCGTGATAAAATACCAAGGATTTGTCTGTAGGTAAAAGTTGGATGTTACGTATTTAATATATTAAAAGATTGTAATGCTAGTCTTAACGCAAAACACAAGAAACTTGCTGTTACATTTGATTCTTGGGTTGGAAAATTGAGGAGGTTAATTGGTGGCAAACCAAACTTTAGGTTCTGTTGGAAAACGTGTGGCTTTAAAAAACAAAGTCCAAAAGAAAATGATCAAGTGTCAAAAGAAAGAATGAGTTTTACTATTGACTTGTTTCTATTTTTATATAATAACTAGTTTTTGCAATCCGTACGTTGTTTCTATTTTTATATAATAACTAGTTTTTGCAATCCGTACGTTATGACTGGACTAAAAACCAAACAAAATGTACACCTCAAGGTCGAACTATGGATGCACGTTTACTTATAAAAATTTAGAATAACACGTAAAACATAAATTAACCCATTCATTCGAATTATTTATTTACATAAATTATCTAAATTAACATAAAACTAGTATTTCTAGAAATATTATAAAGATCAAAGTTCAACATTAGAATTTTAGTTTCAGAGTAAGTTAATTTCATGAAAATGTGTATTCAAATGTAAAAAAATCGAATAATTTAACTAATAGTCTTCCACTTCAAATTCTTGTGATGAGATTTAAAGCAATACACTCTCATTAATTCGTTTCTACTCTCTCACCACCGCACCACCACCAAGTTTGCTTCTTCTTGCTTCTACTTGTTGCTGGCGGCGGTGTCGTGGTGTGGTGGTTTTTCGTCGGTGCCAAACCAAATACGGTGATTGTGGTTGGCGACAATTATACCGTATGCATATTCCTTGTAACGTGACAAAAGAATATGAAAACATTAGTGGATCAATATATTACTTACAGGTAGCGTTCTGAACCAATAAAATTACTAAAAATGGAATAGTGTTTTTGTCTCACACTAAGAATGAATAGTAAAACCTACTCACAAAACAAATCCTCTATTTAATATATATATAATAATATGGTAATATATATATATATATATATAGGATGGAGATGGATCATACGAGAAGTGAAATTATAGCGAGAAGTGCGAGAGGTAGATCTAGACCTTTGATTGTGTTTAATCAAGGGTACACAATAAAAGTGGTAATGCAGTAATTAGTAAGACAAAAGTTTAATATGCTCTACATTAAAAAGGGTATATGTAACTTTTGGGTTTAGGCTTATTAAATTATATCTCAATTCATTCATTTATTCCCTCATTTTATGCTTTAATCATAACAAATATTCATAGTATTTGTCAACTGCAAAAATTAAGGATTTTGACTTTTTTAAATCAAGGTATGTCTACTGTTCTATTTATTATCTCATATAAAATAGTTACATACATGGATTCTATTATTATTCATTGTCTTTATTATGGAGAGACAATTGTTTGGACAAATATAGGGTTTTTATATACATAAAAAATTGATTTTAGAGCTTCTTGTGTATGTGATTTGTTTATTGTGTATGCTTATTTAGCTAATGTGTAGATTGTTTTATGTGTAGGTTCATTTCCTGTGTAGACGCGTATGCAATTTTTTTTTTCGTGTACGATTAATGAGCATGTTGTGTAAGTAATTTGTTACTATGTAGGGCCGACTGTGGTTGTTCTATATGTATGTTGTTTACTGTGTAGGTTTACAGAGCTTCTTGTGTATGTGGTTTTATTGTGTATGCTTATTTAGGCAATATGCAGATTGTTTTATGTGTAGGTGTATTTAGTTTGTGTTATATGCAGTGTTAATGGGACTATTGTGTAAGTAATTTACTATTATATTGGGGTGACTATTTTTGTTGTGTATGCAGGTTGTGTGTTGTGTAGGTTTATTGAGCTTCGTGTATATTATTATGTATGCTTATTTAGGTAATCTACAAATTATTTTATGTTTAGGCTTGTTGCTTGTGTAGATGTATGCAGTTTGTTTTCCGTGTAGGGTTAATGAGACTGTTGTGTAGGGGTGTCTATGGTTGTTGTGTATAAAGTCTATTTATTGTTAGGTTTACTGAGCTTGTGTATGTGGTTTGTTTATTGTGTATGCTTATTTAGGTAATACGTATATATATATTTTTTTTGTAGATTTGTTGTATGAAGTTAGGTTGTAGAGATTTTTAGTATGGTCTATGTAGACTTATTTAAAGGTTTTTGGTTCATTTTAGAGAATATAGTAGAGAACAATACAAATTTTCATCCTATATGATCTATTTAGGTTTGTTATAGATTTTTATTAATAAAATTGTGCAAATAGAAAAAATGGATATCGATGAAATACAATTGATTTTGCATTTTTTTTGTCTGAAAATCATAAATAAAAACAATGATTAATTGTTAAGATTTAAAAGAACCAAAAAAATTAGAAAAAAATTGACTTTTGTCGAATATTAGAATATTGTTAGTGACGGTGGTGCTTGAAATTTAGGATTGTGGAAATGGTCTAATGAATTAGTAATTTGAAAGTTTTTTGAATTTATATAAACAAAGAAAAATAAATAATATAATTTGAAACATCCTCCAACATTTAATAGTTACCAAAATAAAACCCTTGCACAAATTACTAGTATACCCTTTTATATAATTTAAAGATAAAATAAAAAGGAAAATTTTGATTGGTTGAAATGACTTCTCGCAATAAAAATACTTCTGAAATGAACCTAATCCTATATATGATAAGGTTAAAATAAAAATCCACTTGAGTTGTGAAAACTCTAGAAACCCGATCTCAATAACATGTTTTTAATTAAAGTTTGAAACTTGTGATTTATAATTAAAGTTAATAAAAATTGTAAAAGTAAATATAACATTTTCTCTCTTCTGAAAACATATATAAAATTAGTAAAAAAATGTTAAAAAATAGCAAAACAATTTTTTTTATTTTTCGATATTTTGTATTAAATGTAACAACATATATTATATGTGCAAAAAAAAACAAAACAAAACAAAAAAAACGATATTACATAGAGTTTTCACGGGTTTTCACAACTTAAATGGGTTTTCATTCTATACTTCTCATATATATATATATAGGGATGGGATCAAGAGAAAACTCATTTTATAGAGAAAACTAGAGAACTCCATTAGAACAATTGATTTTACTTGATCAATGGATAAAAATAAAAGAAGTGGAAAAAAAGAAAAGAAAGTGGGTTTTTAATGAAGAAGGGTAAAATAGTCTCATTATTATCACCTGTTTCCTCTCAATTCTTGCTCCCCTAACCCTTGTCATTCGCCTCTTTCTTTCAATCTTGGGTTTCATTTGCAGATCGTCGAATTGGCTGCACAATCAAGCAAATCGATTGCGAAATCAAGCACATAGACTAAGAACTCCATCAGGTAAGTGATTGTAATAGTTGATTTCACACATTCTATGATTCAATTCGGGAATCACACCGATAGTCCCAATTTTTGTTTTTCTCCTTCAATTGAAGAACAATATAACGTAGTAATTATATAAGAAAGTCAATAACAATGCGTATGTTGATATCAGCTCATATATTGTGGTTATCAGTCGAATATTACATATATGTAGTACATAAATGATGTATTTCACTGCATATATTTAATTATACTACACATATGTAATGCTGAACGTAGTAATATTAATGTAATTGTATGCGTTTAGTTATAATACGCATGTGTAAATGAACTTGTTTTAGTATTGCATATATGGTTGTTCAATTTTGGTGTGCAACTGATCATTATAGGCATGATTATCGTTTGATTCGGTATGCCCTCCAACTGTTTGATGAAATGTCTAATTGAACACGTTTTGGTAATAACAATGTTGATGTATTGCATATACGCAATACTGGTGCGTTAGATTTATGCAATACATACACGATGTATTTTAAAACATATTTATGTTATGTTGCGTATATGTAGTGTTGAAAGTAGTAATTTTAATATAAGTGTATATGCTTAGTTGTATTACATATGTGTAATATGTTTGAACCAAATAATGTTGATGTATCCATGTATATTTTACTATATATTTTTAGTTACAGTGCATAATCTGTATATTTTTAGTTATACTGCATATGTGTAATGTTTGATGTAGTAATTTTAATGTAATTGTATACGTTTAGTGATAATACATATGTGTAAATGAACTCGTTTTAGTTATATTTATATTTAATTGTTCAATTTTGGTATGTGCCTAATTATTATCGGCTTAATTTATTGTTTCATTTGGGATGCACTCCAACTGTTCGATGAATGTATCTGGTGTCAATTAGGCGTATTTTGAGTGCTGGTTAGGTTTATGTTTAGTTGAATATGCAGATTTGCATTTATATTGTCGATTAGGCGTATAATAAGTTCCAATTATGAGGGATTTGTGCATATATTGTCATTCAACGATAGTAATCGGCTAATTTACGTGATTATTGGAATATTACGCATATGTAATACATTAATGGTGCATCCCACTATATAGCTTTTAGTTATATTGCACTTATATATTGCTAAACAGAGTAATGATACTGTATTTGAACATATTTCTTTATACTGCATATACGTAATGCATTTGAAAATTGGGATAAGATGTTAGATCATTTGTGTAGTTATAATACATATATGCAATACATATTATATGCATGTTTTAATGACATTATAGTGGCAAATACGTAAAAAGACAAGCGGAAAGAAAAAGAAACAAATAGCAAAACATGGGAAAGTTACAAAATGTGTTTGCGTATATGTGAATCAATTATATTATATATATGCATATAATAGGAGTGTTGATAGTATGATTTAGATAAGTTGAAGCATTATATGCATATAATACTATGATTGGATATGTTTGAATCGATTATATTGCATATGTATTAGACATGAAGACCATGAGGAAAGTCAAAATGGCCATGAAAGGTGAAAACATATGAAGCTCATGGGTGAGGAATATGAGCCTGAGGATGTAAACTGTGACGGTACGGTTATATAAGTTATGATTGATATTTAATAAATATGCAACCTTTTGTATTATATACATGTATTGCTTAATTCTTACTGCATGCATATGAACTATGCTACATGACATGTATGCATCGCTTAGCTATTACATCATATGAACCACGTTGTAATACATATATGTAGTGTTATTGATTGTTATATTGCATATATGCAACAATATGTATTGCATACATGCATTAGTACTTTATTTTGGTATAAATACTAACTGTTTTCTTTAATTTATAACCAGGCTATGAAGATCAGGCATTAAAGAAAGTACCAAATAGCATATGGCCTAGAATACAATCTCATTCGTCTTCGTGACAGCTATTTGCGGACGCTTGTTCATTTTCAAATCATAATCTCACTTCAAGCTTATTTGTTTATATTACATATATGTAATGTATGTTTTGACTTACATTTTCAAAATTGTATCTTTGTATATGTTTGTTGGTGTCTGTTTATACTCAAATCGTGGTTAGAATTTTCAAGCCGGGAAGAGATGGAGGATAACATAATAAAATACGGTATCATAATAAAAAAAAACGATGATGATTAGAAAACTGACAACCAAATTACAATATAACTAGAAATGGAAAAAAATATTGTAAATTTATATAGTTGTCTCATACGAGTTTTCATCTTTTGAAAAGAATATATGTATGATGGTGTCAAATCCCCACCCCCTAACTAATTGACCATTATAATTGAGAAATGACTATCCAATACTCAAAACAAACACACTTATAATACACTAATGTGGAAAACAAAGAGACTAGCCTTCCTAAGAGACTATGAATTCGATCTCATGGCATTAAGAGCTATGTAAGATGTGAATTTTAAAATTACTGTTAACACTTCAAATCAAGTCATTGTTGCTCTTGATCACCACTGAATTCCAATCAAAACTCTTGACCAGCCTTTAAACTTGTGTGTGGATGCTGATAATCTAATCTATCCATGCACCAAGCTATGAATCGAGTGGCTTCTGAAACTCCGATTCACCGCTTGACCAATCTCTAGGTTTCGACCAACCCACTTGACCAACCTCTGGTATAGTGTCTAATCCAGCTTTTGAACCACAATTTTGAAAGCACTAGCTCTTGAGATCTGAGAGATATATGATCGCTTCCATAACGAAATCCGTGGAGTGTTGAGCTATAACAAGACCAAACATTTGAACCTATTTCAGAATTCTCTAAATTGAACCCAATTCCGAGGGTTTTGGACTTCAAACACACCTTCAAAAGCATAAATATTGTTTGCGATGACATGAGGGAGCGAGGGGCAACATGTGTTGTTTGGACATGTGTTGGTTCGATACAAGCTTTCTATAAATAATATAAAATATATAAACACAATATATATTTGAATTATACGTATTATTTGAATACTAAATACCAACTTTCAGAATTGATCAGTTTAATTCAGTTACGATTTATTTAAATCAGATGCAATTTCACACGACCAAGTCTTCCTTTCCAAAAATAGAAGTCAAAGTAATAGAAACTAAGTGCTCCTGCAACTATATTTCTTGACAATATATTAATCTTAATAGTTTATTAATCTTTGGTCCTTTGGTAACCATGGATCTATAGAGTAACTATTAACAATAGTAAACTTCCTGTTTATGTAATATCTACCTATTCTAATAAAGTAAAATAAATGTGGACGCTTGTCATGTTTTGGTTAATTCTTACAATTTTTTCCCTCCAAACCTAATATACCCTAATATATGTAATAAATCAATAATTATTTATTTTTCCTTTACACTATATTTATATAATATCTATATATTTTTATAAACATAAATATTAACATATTATTTTACTATATATTTCAAAATACTTGGTGAATTTTAAAAATCAACAACAAATCATGTCTCTCAAATGAAGTTGTTTCGGGTTTTTTTGTGGAACTTAAATTTGATTTATGGGCCAAAAGTTGGTAAATAGATTGTTTGGTACAAGTCAACTAAATTTGAGTCAAAATTTGTTATGGGTCAAAAACGAAAATTTTTGAGTATTTTTAAAAGTTTGAGAATGCAAAATAGATTTTTCATCAAATTTGTTATGGGTTTAAAGTATTGACTTTAAAATGTCAAAAGTATAAAAATTAGAATTTTAAACATGATTCGGGTTTCAAATTTATTTTTAAGGGCATTTTTTGAAATAATCAAAAGGTTCGGGATTTGGCAAACTGACTATTTTTCCCTAAACTATTAAAATTTAAGAAAATATTACGAACACTTTCGACATGCCACCCCCATACCTATTAATGCTTAACTTTTATCAAATTTGAAATATTTATGTCAGCATTAATTTTTTCTTCAATTATGATCAGAACGTTGTATGGGAAACATGTCATGCAAAATTATGCTCAAATGAAACAAAATATTCACAAAATTGAATTGGTTAACATGCTATTTTTTATATTGTCATTATGACAAAGTCGAGAAACTCTTTGAAACTTATCAAAATCTTTTTCATGGTGTAGCTCAGAAAAACATAGTTCTTGAAGAACATCCATTGTTACAATTTAAAGTTCTACTTTCCTTTGATGGGTGGTAAATTGATAAATATATCAATAAAGGTAACGCTTCTTTTATATTTAGGCTGAATGGTTAGAACTACTATCGTATGAGAAGTCTTATTTCTGAAATTGGTTCATAACCAAAATTCTTTCAATTATACATATATGACACCGAGAACGAATTTTTCAATAGAAAGAAGCATTCTCGAGTAGGTTTTTGCACAGACATTTTTTTTATTAAGTTCATTTAAAAAAATCATTTTGTTATATAAATAAAATCAATTTATGTACACATTGTATAGATACAAGTATAGATGTAATATATTTTTTTCATATATGCTATATAATTATTTGTTTTACTTATAATTTTATAATTTGAATTATCCCGTGTATGACACTGGCTCTAAAACTAGTATTTGCATATATGATGGTGGGTGGACACCATCTATTTTCAAACAAGAATACTTATAGACCATCATGAAATCGGAACTTATAAAGTACCAAAAAAAAAATTATGGTAAGATGGGACGACAAACCTATAACAATCATGGTGACTTATCACCATTACCCCCGATAGGAATTCTGTTTCTGAAGATGGCTAAGTTATTATGCTTTACAGCACGAAACTAGCTAGCTACAATAAGATTGTAACATGATGACCCCAAAAAGTTTTAGGAATGAATCACCAATATTTTGTGACTGAGAAGTTATACATAATCGACCCGTACGTAATAGGTTGTTCATCTTCCTTAAGACCGTAACTTTTCTTGATGTCTCTGGATGAGTAAGATACATACTCCTTTTTTTTAATAAACAAACCCGCTTGACACGTTAATAAAGTTCACTGAATATCTAAGAGTTAAGATATGGTAACAATGCACTCTTATAATCTTTTTAAGAAACGTACGGATAACCACTCCTAAAACAACTAATGAGAATTTGTTCAGAAAATAACAGTACCATGTCCACACCTAAGCAGTACTTTTGGAATTAAGAAACACAAATCACATTCCAATAATCGGATGTCAACCCGTATGCAACTTGTGTTTATTAATTTATTCCTATTTTGAAAACTTATGAATAGGAAATACCATCCAAGGTCAAATTATTGACTATTTTTAGTGGAGCCTTTGTTACAAAAAAATACCATCCAAAAGCCTAATTTTTTTTAATACATAAGACTTATGACCAGCCACAATTTTCAACTCACATTTCCCCCCTATATATACATGCACTACAAGTTAATCTCAATATCCATAACTCAATCTGAACATTTATTCACTACACATCCCATATTTTTCTCTCTAAACACCATGAATACCAGCATAAAGAAAATCTTGATAACCTTCATTATTCTATTGGCTTTAGCCATTAACCTTTCTGCAACATCCATTGAAGACGATGACAAAGATCTTACTCCTACTTCTGGTTCACTAAGAGGGACAAGCCGGTTCCTTGCTCAACACTCGAGGGGCTTGATGAAATGCAACAAGAACCCAAGACTATGTCGGGCCAAAGGCAGCCCTGGTCCAGACTGTTGCAGGAAGAAATGTGTCAATGTTAAAACTGATAACCAAAATTGTGGGCTTTGTGGGAGAAAATGCAAGCACCAAGAGATTTGCTGCAAGGGGAAATGTGTAAACCCAAAGACGGATAAGAGACATTGTGGAGGGTGCAACAATAGATGCAAGAGGGGGAGTTCATGCACTTATGGGATGTGCAGTTATGCTTAAGAGAAAAAGGTTGCCAAGTTAAATGCAAATGCTAAGAACAGATATTCATTCTACTTATTGTTGCAAAGTTGATATGTAATTACATATAACTTGCTCATGTGTATGTCTGTGGCTGTATTTTTATTTAACCATTTAATTATGTTCTTTATTTATAAAAAGTTTTTATTTGAGTAATCTATATCCGAAATAATTCTGTTAATGATGCTGATTTGTTTCTTTTCATCGTGTGAATTAATGTAACACCTACTTCCTACACACACACACACACTCACAAAAAAAATCAAATGTCTACACAAAAAATACGTATAGTGAGCTCCAAAACTAGCTAGCTGGAGTATTAAATCATCTCCGACATTAGTGCCAAGTATCAAGAATTTTAATCAATACAATCCCAAGAATTAATCCAAGAATAATTCTCCCATAAGTTAAATCTTGCATATATTTGTAATTAATGTATTCCTAGCTTTCATTTCTTGTATATACATGTCTTATTGTCATAGATAAGGTGCGTTTGATTATATTCTTCTTCTAAAATTTAATAGACAATCGTGGTTATTAACAACCACAATATTAGATGGAAGGACGTTTTGCCATATTATATTCTTGTCAGAATATATAATCAAGAATTTCTCCAATTGTATATTTCTAAAATTATCCGGACATGGAAGGACGTTTTGCCATGACAAGAATATATTAATTACAAGAACTGAAAGCTAATTCTAGAAATACATTAATTACAAATATATGCAAGGTTTAACTTATGGAGAGAATTTCTTCATCTTTTAGTAGCTATGGTTCTTGAATTGATTATTGGGATGTATTGATTACTATTCTTGATACCAAGAGGCTGTAACTAATAAAAAGTTACACAGTGTGAGGAATGGCCATTTGCCAACCCGACTTAAACTAGAGTCTGATGCAACGGTGCCTTAAGGCATTCCCATGCGTCATCTAGGTTACCGCGTGCTTAGAAACACTTGACCATACGTGCTAATTCCCTGGTCTCGTTGTGTGCAACCAAAATTTCATGGACATAGTGATGTTAGGTTATTAGGATCACACTTATAAAAGAATACGAGAATGCTTGACTTTTTATTGAAACTTGACAACGTTAAAATTGAACTACAATAGGAAACGAAATAATTGAGCGATATATAACTAACGAAAAGAGAAAGGCGGACACTTCTTAAAGATTCGGTTCCATAAAACCGCATATGCATGAGTCTATTAAATACTCAAATGCATGATAGACGTCTGCATGACTCGGCAAACATGTGCGATTCCAACGACTCACATGACGTCTGACCACATAATTCCAATGTTTACTTTTGGCTACGAATATTTAATATTGCAGCACCTCCCCTTAATTCATAACATCAAAATTCCAAGTGTTGATGGAAGATAACCAAAATGATATTGTCCAACGTCTTTATGAAAATATTAGCCAGTTGTTCTTGTGTACAACATGATTTGAGCTCTTCTTGTTGAGATCCTCAATTAGATTTCAAATGTAGTGAAACCTTCTGTCAATATGTTTACCACGGCAATGTGATGCGATCCCGGATCCATCTCTGACCCGACATACTTCGCAATCGGCTCGGACCCAAGACACATTAAGTCTTCCGGATCAACCCATGAATCAGTCGAAGAGAAATAACTACATATTAAATTAGTGGATTAGTGGTTGTTGCATTTTCCTTATTAGTTGCATGCATTTAGGAAGTAGTGGCCCATGTTTAGTTAGTGCTCATGCATTCGCGTTTCCATTATTCATGCATTGTTCCTATTTTAACACTTGTTTTTCATTAATAGAAAGCAGAGAAAATTGTCCCAAGTATTTATCTTCTTCCTTATTATTCTTTGGAGATTTGCCTACTCTACAGGCTACTTATCACAATGACACCCTCGGTTCTTTGTCAAATTAATGATTAAATTGCTATCACAAAAGATCATTGTTCTTCCATGTTATTCATGAACTAGTTCATGTAATAGCTCTTGCTACCATACGGCTAGGCAGCTGCCTGCATTTGCAACTATAATGTGGATTATGTGGTTAACAAGGTCACCACATGTTTTTTCATGGAAGACCAACATATTGAAAATGCTCAAATCGATAATACATTAGCGGAAATGATCTTACGGTCTTCAATGTACCGCATACTCCCCAAAGAAGTCCAAATATGCCTTGCGACAAACAAGACATATCTCATCATCCGGAAATAGAAGAATCGATCATGAGGCGATAAGATACCCCATTGACGACATATGTTGGTTTAACCTATCTATAGGGATAGTAAAAAGAAAATCATGAGCATGTGGTGTTGGTAGACACTTAAACACAACTTTTTTGCCTACTGGTCATGGAAAACGTCCTTCCATGTCCCGGACATTTTTTTCTAAAAAGGGCACTCGCTAATACCTGTTAGGTTTTGGTAGGGGCGGTGTCCTTGTTAATGAAGCCATTGAAGTTGCTTGGATATTGCAAACACTGTCACCGAGTGTTTAAATTAATTGTAAACAATGTAACTTTCTTGGCATAATTGTAAAGAATATTACTTTCATGTGATTTTACGGTCTTTTTAACAGTAAAATATATTGCGAAGTTGCGACAAAATGTTTAAATACTGCAAACAATTTCATCGGGTAATATATTCAACTTGTAGGTTCCAGTGGTTCCCAGTGTTGATGTGATTCTTGTTCGAACCCATATTTGTTTTATGTTGATGATATCTCTCAACCTTTACCTCAACTTTTACCTGGAGGTTATATATTCAACTAACATTAATTTTCGGATCACTGGTATCATATAGAGTAATATTTTGTTTTTTCAACGACTATTTTGGATCAATGTAGATTAATATTTGAAAACTCCACTTTCAGAATTGATAAATTTTATTTTCAATTAGTTGCTAGTTTAAATCAGATGCAGCTTCACATGACTAAATCCTATTGCCTAATTAATACACATCTATTTTAGAAAGTCGCCCTGACTTCCATAGATAGAAGTCAAAATAATAGAAACTAAGTGCTCCTGTAACTATTTTTCTTGACAATATATATATCTTGCAGTGTATTATTGTTTGGTCCTATGGAAACCGTGTTTTTCAATATGAAAGTGAATGATTCTAATTGATTTTTAAAGGCGACCCTTTAGAATAATTTACAAAAGGTGGGCCAATAATTAACATAAAATTAAGAAAACACCATTCTACGTTTGGGTCTAAAATGTTACTAGTGTAACGTGACATCGGGTAATATTTAATTCAATATTTGTGATGCTGGTATTTAAGGAAAGTTAACTGTGTTAAAGTTAAGTTATTATTGGAACACCTTTGTAACCCACCAGCGCCAAAGTCAACTCATAACTTTAGAGGGCCTGAAACAGAGGGGTGTGAAGGGGTGGGTAGCGCTCCAAGGGGAAAGAGAGGGTGAGGGGGGGGGGGGGGGTCTTCGTTAAACCATGGTACTGGTGGCCATGGCGGTGGTTGCTGATGTGGATGGTAATGGCGCACCCATCCATAACCATAACACTGGGTCTCTTTTTAAGAAACAAGCGAATAACCACCCTAAAAAACTAATCAGTATTTGTTAAGACTTAAGAGCATAACAGTACCATATCCACACCTAAGGAGTGCTTTTAGAATTAAGAAACACAAATCACATTCAATTCACATTCCGATAATCAGATGTCAACCGTATGCAACTTGTGTTTTTTAATTCATTCCTATTTTGAAAACTTATGAATATGAAATACCATCCAAGGTCAAAATTATTGACTATTATTAGTGGAGCCTTTGCTACAAAAATACCATCCCAAAGCATAACTTTTTTAATACTTGACCAGCCACAATTTTCAAACTAGGTAAGTCATATTCCCCCCTATATATACATGCACCACGAGTTGGTCTCAATATCCGTAACTCCATTCAAACATTTATTCACTACACATATCAAATTATTCTCTCTAAAATACCATGAGTACTAGCATAAAGAAAATCTTGATAACCTTGATCATTCTAATGGCTTTAGCCATTAATCTTTCTGCAACACCCATCAAAGATGATGACAAAGATCTTATTCCTGCTACTGGTTCACTAAGAGGTGCAAGTCGATTCCTTGCTCAACACTCGAGGGGTTTGATGAAATGCAACAAGAACCCAAGACTATGTCGAGCCAAAGGAAGCCCGGGTCCAGACTGTTGCAAGAAGAAATGTGTCAATGTTAAAACTGATAATCAAAATTGTGGGCTTTGTGGGAGAAAATGCAAGCACCAAGAGCTTTGCTGCAACGGGAAATGTGTAAACCTGATGAAAGATAAGAGACATTGTGGAGGGTGCAACAATAGATGCAAGAGAAGGAGTTCATGCACTTACGGGATGTGCAGTTATGCGTAAAGGGAAAAAAGTTGCAAAGTTAGATGCAATTGTTAAGAATAGATATTCATTCTATTTATTGTTGATATGTAATTACATATAACTTGCTCATCTGTAAGTCTTGTGGCTGTTTTTTTTTTCATAAAACGATTTAATTATTTTCTTTATAAATATAAACTATCACTTGAGTCAACTTTATCAAAATAATTATGCTGATTTGTATCTTTTCATCCTGTGAAATATGTAAATCCTACATGCTATAAATCAAGTTCGGATGTCTAAACAAAAAAAGTACGTATAGTGATCTCCAAAACAAGCTAGATTATTAAATGATCTCCGACCTAATTAGTGCGAAGAGGATGTAACTTATTAAAAGTTACACCGTGTGGAATGACCATTTGCCAACCAGGAGTAAAGCAGACGCAACGGGGCCTTAAGGCATTACCATGTTTCATGATTGTCATCTAGCATCGCGTGTCCGCGTGCCTATAAACATTTGAGCATACGTGCTAATTCACCTGGTCTAGTTGTGTGCAATTGAAATTTCATAGACATAGTGATGTTGGGTTATCAGGATCACACACTCGCTAAAGAATACGCGAATGCTTGACATTTTATTGAAGCTTGACAATGTTTAAATAGAACTACAATAGGAAAGGATAGCAAACTAAAAGAGTATAGCGGAGACTTCCTAAAGATTTGGTCTCATAAATCCACATATGCACGACTCTATTAAATACTCAAATGCACGATAGGCATTTGCATGATCAGCACACATGTTTAATTCCAAAGGCTAGTGACACTTTTGTTTTAGAAACTTCTATTTCTCAAGCTGGTTTCGGTTGATATATAACCCACCAGACACACCATACCCACATCACTTTAATTAAGATGATGCAATTTTGTGCAATTGTGATTAATAGGTGGTGGAATATCATTACACCCGATGCCTCTATTGTTTTTCTTTTGAATTTGAGAATTGATAATGCATGCCATTAACCACTATTTAAGAAATCTCAATTTTTTCAATGCCAAGTGCTAATTCAGTGTGGTTGTAGCATTGAGTTTCAATGTAATTTCATCAATTCTCCTATTGGCATCCTGATAAAGACATTCTTTAATTATCACTTAACATCAGTTTTAATTTTGAAACAGCCTTTTGTTCTGCTTCAGTTTTATCTTTATCAACCTTCTCTGCTTTTAGAAATTCTTGGTTAAAGTATTTTAACAGCTTGACTTCTTTGACTTCTATATTTGGTAACTTCAGCAATACAAGCTTTAGAGCAGAGATGTTCACTTATCTCGGGTGGTGTATCGGAACTCTCAGCCATGTATGCTGTGTGCATGATTCCTTTTGATCTTCCACTCTTGAAGTTGGTCACTCCAATCATAACCAATTGTTGTCTGCTGCGAGACCAATCTAGGCTCTGAATGCATAAGTTAATGGCTTGTTACTCTTATATATGTTCTTGAGTTAATTTCTTCAACCTCCACATCCACATTCTTTTAATTTACTCCCTGATCAGTCATCTTAGGTTCAAGGCATTCCCTAGCAAAATGTCAAAATGCGAGCTCCTTTTGCTTCGATCATGTATGGGAGTAGGTAAGTTGTTGTTCGGCCTCAGAACGTGTCAGCCCGAGTATGTAGGGGAAGCTGTTTCTGTTTTTGACAATGGCCTTTGGGGGGCGGTTGAGGACATCGTGGTTTGTGGTGGTGCCTTCTTTGGAGATTTTCAATGGCGGTTGGCATCACTTCCGACTCGTTTTGGAGGTTTGGGTTTATGTTCAGCTTCAGACGTATCTACATATGCGTTTGTGGCCTCGAGGGCACAATCTTGGAAATTGCAAGACCACGTTCTTCGAGATTATGGTATTGATGGGTTTGACTCCGATTATGGGAGCGCGTTAGATCGGTTGCATATTTCACTTCCTGATTTTAATATTAGCGGTTTCTCTAATAAAGACACCGCCCCACCTAAAGCCCAACATGCTTTGGCGAGTGCCCTTTATAGTGGAATCATTCAGAGTTTGGAAGTGAAGTTTGATTTATCTCCTCGTCAAAAAGCGGTGTTTGAGTGCCTTCGATCTCCACGGGCTCAAGATTTCTTAAGTGTTATCCCTATTGAAGGACTGGACCAACATATGTCGGCTTTGGAGTACCGGACCATCCTTAAGTATCGGCTAATGATTCCTTTGTTCCCGGTAGATGAGCCATGCCTAGTTTGCCACAAGGTCTGTTTGGATTCTTTTGGCGAGCACGCAATTCATTGCAAAGAGTTACCTGGGTTTAAATACAGACATGATTTGGTGAGGGATGTTCTATGCGATGTTCTTAAACGGGCCGGAATTTCAGCTAAAAAGGAGGCTCTCATAAACTTTCTTACGGATCCTCTTGAAGGAAGATCTACGTTACGACCGGCCGATATTCTGATTTTTGGGTGGGTAAGGGGAAACACGCTTGTGTGGATCTCATAGGGTCTCCCCCCTTGTTGGGCTAAGGGACAATGGGTTTGTTGCCTTTCAGGCAGCATTGAAGGCGGCCTCGGGTAAGGTTGTTAAACACGAGAGCTTGTTTGGAGAATCAACATGTGTTTATCCCCTTTGCCTTTGACACTTTTGGTTACTTAGCTCCAGATGCCGTGAACCTTCTAAACAGAGTTCAAAAAGTCATGCATAGCAATTTATCGGCTCATAAGAATCAAAATTTTGTTTTAAGTAGGATTGGGTTTGCTATCCAAAAGGGGGTTGTGGCGCAGCTTGTTGCCCGCTTACCTGCCACTTCATTGTAATCATTTGATGTGTAATGGAATTTTCCACTACTGAACAAATCTGATTGCAATTGCAAAACCTCATTGATAACTAATCCAAAATCATGCCTTTTCTTGTTTGGATTCGAAGCAAAGTTGGTTCTCCCAGTTCTCTTGATGAATATCCTCTTGCACCAAACTTGATGAAGTTAGCTTCCCGCCAAGTAACGCCATGTGCTCTTCCGCAATCTTTACAGTCAAATTGGGTCATGAAGCAAATTGTTTCACGTTAGGTTTAACTAGAGCAACAAAGAAAGCCTGAGCCCGAGCTTGAGGAAACTGATTGTGGCCCGCCATTGGAGAATGGCTCATGATGTTGGTTTACAAAGCACTAGAACATATATTCAGGAACTGTGAATAGAACATATGTGACGAATAAGAACTAAGAAACAATGTTGACTACGAATAAATCCCAAACAATGACGATGACAACAACAACATAAGGAAACATGGCTCGACCAAAACATTGTCGCTGCCTATCTTAGATTAAAAATGTGTAGGTCCTGAAACCGCCGGATCCGACAACAAACGGCTTTGTTCTTGATAAACGCTCGAGACGGGTGCGGTAAATCAAACGATCGAACAAAAAACAAATAAAGATAATAAGTAGTGAACGACCTCGTTATCGGTTGCAAAAGATTACATATATGACAAACGAACCGACCCCACCCAAGGTGAGCTCCCCTTGGGTGGGTGATTTCACCATACAAACACACTACACACACATAAACTAACAATACAAGTCCTATTTATAGCTAAAACAAAAACATTCTAGAAGCTTTCCCCCCGTTGAAGCTAAACGCGTGCCCAACGTTCTCATTTCGTGTCCGAAATTCTCGCCCACTTTAATTATTAACTTGACCGTGAATATATAATGGGTTTCGTAATTTGATATCACAAGTCACAACTTTTTGGCCTTACAAAATGCTTAATTTTCTGATTAATTAAACTTGAAAATGTATCGCAATTTTAATTTCTAAACACAAAAAGTACATAATAACCTTTTTTCTCAATATTGTTTCACATGACCTGGTTTCAGTGCGACTGCGAGCCCAATGGCCGGTTCTTAATTAACTATTCAGATTATTTATATTCAAAGGCTTGAGTTAAATCACGTTTTGACTTTATTGACCAAATTTAGTTCAAAAAGGTTTGTGCTAATTTAAGTGGAGTCAAGGTCGGTCCAACACTTTTGGAGGCCCTAAGCGAACTAAAATGTCGGGGACCCTTAATAAATATTTCTGTTATAAACCCTTCTACTTTGCCCGAGCTTGAAAACGACAACAATAAGAAGAAATAGCAATGATAAATAGCTTTTTAACTAGTTTATTAAGGGTAAATTATCATTTAATTAGTTAATTTAATGAAATGGATAAATATGTAATAAATATGGTTTAGAAAGAGGATATATGTAATTGATTTTTAAGGTTGGGTAAATACGTAATAAGTGAACTTAGGAAAGAGATATATGTAAATACCCTTTTTTCGAAATAACGACTTTCCTTTAATTTGATTAAAAGGAAACGAAAAGAGGGATGAAATGCAAAATCCACTCATCATCAACCCTAAGAAGGTGTGCAGTTGTGCACTACTAATTGGACTGTGGGGCACAGACTGTTCTGCTCAGGTATTCTTATTTCTGGTCTAAAATTGACATCTTTTTCAAGCGAATCCTTCCTACCACTACTTATATCTGAACGGGTTCATGATACAAAATCTGGGTATTGACTTTATAGCGAATAAATGGCACCAAGAAACTTGTCTCATCGATCTAATGGAAGCAATCTATATATATTAATTATAAGACGTCACATAAAATGATCCATCACAACTTCGTATCCTTGCTTTAATAAATGATCTAAACTCAACATGTTTCACATTAAAATAGGGAAATAGGGTGGCTTGTTTGTTTCTGTATCGATGTATGTAGGTCCTCTAGATGGATCTCAAGACTTGACTCGGATCAATCCTTGTTGTTGGTTAGCGGAAATCACCAACGACACTCGGATTTCGGATCTTAGTTTGTTTGGTTTATTTGCTAGAAAGGAAGAAGAAGATGGAGAGAGTTTATTTCCCAAAAGTTTTCTTTCTTGAATTGTGAAAGAGTTAAAAAGGTGGAGAAATGGAAAAGTGGCCCTTTTATAGGGTCCCTATTTATCCAATACATACAAAATAAACGTACCGAGTACGTACTACATCGACTAAATGCAAACTAAAACAACATATACAATCCTAAAAACAATATATAATATTGGCCCTACAATCTCCCTCTAAGATTGAGTATGTTGAGGCACCTTCGTCAAGTTCTTTACTTCGTCTTTATTTCTTAAAACTAGTACTTGTCTTGATCCTGTAGCTTGAACCAGATTGGATCTTGGACAAATCTTTATTTCCGTTCTTATCTTATTTTCTGGGAAGGATCGGCAACAGAAAATTTTAGAAACATCAGATGCGGGAGGCTCGACATTTAATTTTCTTTTGTTGACTTTCTTGAGCCGACTGGTTTCTTTCCTTGTCTTCAGATACAATCATTTCCTTTTTAGGTTCAACCACCAACTTTCACATTCTCGTTTTCTTTTAAGTGCTTCAACATCTGCAACTCCAAGCAGACTTGATCTTGATCTACCTGTCCATGTATAACTGCACAAAACTTAGAACGAATAAGATTCGTTCACAGACCCTCTCGAGGGTCAAAGAAGAATTTGTTCACAGACCCTCCCAATTTCAGTCTCTCAACTGTAAGTGATTTATTTAAGTCCCAGGTTTCGAACAAACTTTGCATGGACGACATTGACAATAAAACACATGATTTTGAATAAAACAAATGTTTAATAAAATATGTACAAACACAATAAAAACTTAAAATCTTTTTGGCATTTTTAATATTTTAAAATAACGAAAATATATACATAATATTTTGAAGTTGAAACATAAAATAAAACAAAAATAAGATGTGAGTAAAGATGAAATTAATATTATATATCAAAAATATTTACAAAATTTTCTAATGATTTTAATATTTTTGTGAGAAAGATCACAACATGGAATCATACTGATTTGCAAAGCACTAGATCGTGTTTTCATTTTGATATTATCATGTCACAATTTTATCACCGACTGTAGATATTGTCCGTTTGTTTAACTTGACAAGTGTTTTGATGCCAAAGTGATACGTTTAAAGTACAATTAGGCACGGTGCTTATGTGGTCTCCACTTAATCAGACATGTTGCTTATTCCATCATATCTCGGGCTTACTTTGTGTTAACATATCACCTCAACTTGACTTAAACATTTCTTATTTGATCACAGTACTCTTATTAACAGGCTTGACACCTTTGACTTTGTACACCTGACACTATGTGCTTTGCACACTTGACTCAAACTAGAAAGATTAAAATAAAGCAGAAGATTCAGGGCCTTAACAATCAGATCTTGTATGACTACAAACAGAGAAAGTCTAAGGCTTGAATCAAAATAAATGAAGAAATAAAGCAGAATTAAAATCCTAAGATAGACTCTTTTTCGACTCTTTGTCTTGATTTTTTCTTTTGTTTTTCTGTTTTTCTTTTTCTTTTCTTGACTCTTTTTCTTTTCTTTTTTTTTCTTGACTCAGAGAAAAATTAAAAATTGACACATATTTCATAAGACAACTATGATCAGGTAAAGAGAGGCTTGGGTATGACATGTATAATTACATTTTTTGCCTTCATGAATATGACTTCACGGAATCATGCAACCGCTTCATAATTGTATATCCACTAGTACCGGCAGAAATTTAGGTTTATATCACCCGACACTTGTTTGTTTGTCAAGCCTATCTACACATCTGTGAGTGATTTTGTAGACTTTTGATCTACTCTTTTCATGCGCTAGGATCATTGCATATCAATGTACTATCATTTTCCAATGGTCGGATCAATTTCTCAAAATTTGAAAATTTTAAATATCCGACTCCCTCTACGAAGAAGCTCCCTCTAAGCGGGATAATACTTTTTGAATTTTTGAAAATTTTCTTTAATAGGAGTAAAATCTTTTTGTTAAGTCAAATGACTCGTTTTAGTTTTTCTTGAAAGCAAACTGTAAATCTTTTTGGTGAGTTAAACTTAACTCAATTTTCTCCCTCTAAAATTGTGATATATTTGAAAAATATTTACAATTTTATATACAAAAAGATAGATAGGTTGTTTTAATCAAAATTGATCATGCCGAACGATTCGACCAGAAATTCAAATCGGGTATGATCGATGGCTTTAGTGAAAAGGTCAGCAAAGTTGTTGTCAGATGGACTATCTTAAGCATGCATTATCACATTATATAACAAAGTTGAAGAGATTCAAACCGAGATCCAACAGCTGATGCTAGATCCATCACTTGAGAGAGAAGTAGTTGAACGAGGTTAGTTGAGAAACGCTTGAAAAGTTGTTGTTGAACCATTTAAACAAGGCTTCCCTTCCTTGAAGTTTGTCCTCCCATGTCACTTATGAAAGAATCGAACACACCATCGAATGGTTTAGCATCAAATATCAAGGGTTCGTCTCCCATCATATGTCGGGTGCAATCACTATCTAGGTACCTAATACTATTGATAGTCCTCTTTGATTGACCCTGCAAGCACTAAGCGTTTAAATAGACATGGGTTCCCGACACACTTTTGTCCCGGGAAGGTCAACCGTAAACCGACCAAACTTGATTTTATTTCCTGAAAACCATTTATTTCTTGTTGGATCCTCACTTGATGAAGAACAGTCCCTAGGAATCCAAGTAAAAACTTGTTCCTTGGTTTTGGAAATTTTGGACTTTTCTTTTCTTGATTTTGAAACTGTTTTTGATGAATCCTCAAACTTTACAGTCTTAGGATCCTTTTTGATTTTATCCTTCTTGGTTTTCCAAAAAGGTTTCTTTTTGTGTTTTACTTTATTTACTTTAGATCTCACATCCATTTCACTGGGTTCACTATCAGCTTGATCAGTCCTTGAATCAGGGCTACTAAAAGCTCCTTTTGGGGACTGACTAAGCCGCCTTTGAATATCAAGCTATTGCTTGAACCAGTGCTTGCAATGTCTTGCAAGGTGAGAAGAGTGACCACACACAAAACAACACTTTCTCCTGGGAGTGCCAAAAAACTCATCTGAACTATAATGTGGTTGGTGTGGTGGGAAAGGTGATCCTTGGAAAGGAACATGATTATAAAACACATTTGTGTAATATGGATCAACAAAATTTTGTTGATAATGACCATAGTAGTTGTTGTCACAGAAGTTGTATGGCTGAGGATTTCTAAATTGATTGGTTGTTTGAGAAAATGATCGTTTATTTGGTGGAACATATTTACAAGAAGTACTTGCCTTTTCATTTTCAAAAACTTTGCTTTGACTTGAATTATTCTCAGTCTCACAAGTTGATGATGAACAACTTGATATGTTCACCTCAACAGGTCTACTTTTATTGACACATTTTTCAACAAAAGTTTCATCACAAATGGTTTCATAATCTGAGTCAGAAGAAGGACATTCATTTTCACTGCAAACGTTTGTACGACTATCATCACTTAAATTTTCACAAAATACATAATTTGACCATGACTTTAAACTTCCCAACGTGGATTCACAAACTTTATTACAAACTGGATTGTTAATAGTTTTGGTTAGATCCACACATGATTTAAAACGTGGTTCTAACTTTCTTTTTAGCTTACAACCTAGGTCAACCGTCCCACATTCACCACCATTTACATCACCTGCTACACAAGACGCATTGATGTCAGATTTATCAGATGATGGGACTGGAGCAGCAGTTTGAGAGGCAGCAGGAATAAATTTCACAGGCTTTGGTATTCTACCAACCCCGTATTCCATTTCCTTGTCTGGAAAAGTATTATAGCTAAAGTGGGGCAAACTAGTGTAATTATCATTCATCGGTGGAGGTACTGCTGAATAATCATATCCTAGCCCCGCTTTAACTTTAATACTTCTCTGGGCTCTAATCCAATTTCTCAGATGATGCTTCAAATCTTTCAACTTTCTTTTCCTTTTCCTTTTTGTCAGAAGCATCAAGTTTCAAATTCTCAATTTCCTCTTTTAGTTCAGAAATTATATTTTTATAATAGATAACATCATGCTCCTTTATAAAAATCTTAAGTTTAAGATTTGCCACATCATCATGGTGAGTTTTAATTTTTTCAACGTAGATCTTGTCAGCTTTTACATATTCAGCATTTAACTAACGAAGTTTTGCATTTTCTTTCAAAACTTCATCTTGATGATATCTAGAGTATGTGACTTTGTTGATGCATGCTTGAGAACAAAGATTGTGATTTACCTCATCAGCTGGTGATGTGTCGGGAATGAAAGGACATGCATGACTGCTTTTACCGGCAGCACTTGTTCCAATTTTATTTTCTTTTCCTTTTCTTTTTTTTTTGTAGAGAAAGAGAATTTTTTTTTGCTACAGTACCGAGTTGCTACAGTGCATGCGAAATCCTTTTTTTCGCATGAGTTGCTACAGTACCGAGTTGCTACAGTGTTCGCATGCTACAGTGTTTTCGCATGAGTTGCTACAGTGTTTCGCATGAGTTGCTACAGTACCTCGGCGATGCGACTGCTACAGTATTCGGGCGATTGCTACAGTACCTTGGAAGCGACTGCTACAGTATCCGATGCGATTTTTTTTTTGAGAATATAACACCCAAACTTCCAAAAAGTCAAAAAAACTTTAATCTAAAAATCAATAAATCGACCTAGATCTGAGTTTTTAAGCCGAATCTGAGCTCAAACACAAAAATTTAAAACACTAAAAACTTAGATTTGGTGATTTTCGTGTATTTCTAAGGTGTAAGGAACTCCAAAATAGGTGAGTAACACGAAATCAACCTCAAATCCAACAAAAACTAAGATCAAAATCCAAAAAGTTTTACCCGAAAACCACAAAAAGTCGAGCCAAAAGCTCTGATACCACTTGTAGGTCCTCTAGATGGATCTCAAGACTTGACTCTGATCAATCCGTGTTGTTGGTTAGCTGAAATCACCAACGACACTCGGATCTCGAATCTTAGTTTGTTTGGTTTATTTGCTAGAAAGAAGAAAGAAGACGGAGAGAGAAAGTTTATTTCCTAAAAGTTTTCTTTCTTGAATTGTGAAAGAGTTAAAAAGGTGGAGAAATGGGTAAGTGGCCCTTTTATAGGGTCCCCATTTCTCCAATACATACAAAATAAACGTGCAAACTAAACGTACCGAGTACGTACTACACCAACTAAATGCAAACTAAAACGACATATACAATCCTAAAAACAATATATAATATTGACCCTACAATGTAAATACAACCTTTTATACTTGATTAATGACTGGTTAGGGTTTCATCAAATCCGCAATTTCTAACTTTACTTTACCAATTCCTTCAATGACATAATTTCTTTTTCACTAGCCCTTGTTTCAATATTAAATGTCTTCTTAAAGTTAGTGAATAAATTTTAATTCAATCAACAGGTCTTGCATATCACAATTCATCCCAAGATTTGTCGCCTGTGTTCCCGTTACTATGAACTCGGCATGCATCATGATGTCGTCCTCCTTGATATTATTATTATTATTATTATTATTATTATTATTTTGTAAAAGTTGTTTTAGTAATGTATCTTCCTGTTCTAAATCTTGTTTTATATATCATGATATATAGTTATCCTACTATTGAACCATTTGCTCAAAAAAAATACTTTTTTTCTTGGTGATAATTTTGCACAAAATCTTGTTGCATTTGTGGAATAAAACCTAATTAATGTTGCCTTATCCTTGACATAACAAAGAGGATTTCTGAGCATGCATGCACAAACACACACAACTTACCTTTATATCAATAAACTATATGTATGTAAAGATATATTGAAGAGATTGAGGTGAGAGATTGAGTGGTGCAAAGTGATTTTGCTTTTGAGCACTAACCAGGTGGGGCTTGGATGTCAGATTACCCGTTTTTCTTGGGTCTATTTCAGACTCCCACTAAAAGAATATTATCTGTTTCAAGATTTGTTCTAGTAAAGTTTCACTGTTACTAAATTCAATCCATGTCCTATATAAGAAAGCCGTGTGGCTTTTATCTACTAATATAACAATTAGACACACCACAAGTCCAACAATGGTTCAACCCGAATCAATATTGGATATCGTCATCGCTCCTCCAAGCATCAAACACCACGAACAA
Organism: Bidens hawaiensis; assembly: GCF_021521415.1. Classification (NCBI taxonomy): domain Eukaryota; kingdom Viridiplantae; phylum Streptophyta; class Magnoliopsida; order Asterales; family Asteraceae; genus Bidens; species Bidens hawaiensis. The sequence goes on from NW_027494591.1 coordinate 209,526, forward strand.
CCCATGGAGCAATCAATTGTTAAGAATCAAGAAAAAACCTCAAAACCGTCAATTATAGCTAATATAAATGCAAGCTACTTTAGGATTTGCATATCCCTTGGTGGGCAAGCTTTGCTATGGAAAACATTAAGTGAAAAAAGAGCCATCTCATCAACTTTTGATAACTTGTTCATCAAGTTACCATCCACTGCTTTCATCCTCATATGGTGTCTGTCACTTGGTGTATTGGTGTGCCTCTCTAGCCTCTATACCATGCGGTGCATTTTCTACTTCAACATGGTGAAGGCCGAATTCAAACACCATGTGGGAGTAAATTACCTTTTCGCACCTTGGATATCATGGCTCTTACTACTTCAATCAACCCCATCATTCATTTTTCAAAATAAATACTCATATGCATATGTATGGTGGCTGCTTATAATTCCTGTGGTAGGGCTTGATGTTAAGGTGTACGGGCAATGGTTCACGACCGAAAAGAGGTTTCTGTCGATGGTGGCTAATCCTACAAGCCAACTATCAGTGATAGGGAATTTTGTAGGAGCCCATGCAGCCATTAAAATGGGGTGGAGAGAAACTGGTACTTGCTTATTTACTTTGGGACTTGCTCATTATATGGTGGTTTTTATTACCCTTTATCAGCGGTTGTCGGGCCGTAATCACCTCCCACCCAGGCTCAGACCAGTTTTCTTCCAATTTGTGGCCACCCCGAGCATGGCAGCCTTAGCTTGGAAATCCATTAATGGAAGCTTTGATATCCAATGCAAGATGCTCTTTTTTCTATCATTATTTCTGTTTACATCCTTGGTAAGTTTGTCTGAGTTCCTATGGTAGGATATGTATTATTAGTATATGTGGTAATCATCAAATGACCATTTAAAGGGTCAAAGTTGATAAAATTAACATTTTTGACTTTCAGTTTCATAAATAAACATGTAATTTTTGCCCCGTGTACTTTGTAGTCTGAAACTTGGGGGAACGTGGACTCCCTAGAATTATGTCACATGTGCATTTTAGGCGAAAAAACTAATGACGAAACAATTAATAACATCTAGCCGTAACATTGGCTGGTATTTTTCCTGAAAGAGTTGTTTGGCCGCAAGCATTTTTGTCTAAATAGTAACGTGGCACGTTCCTAGGTTGATCATGTGGCCAGCGTATTCCACACTCCCATGTACACGTGGTAGACGAGTATACATGTTTATTTTTGTAAAGTAGAAGGTGAATGTGTTGATTCTATCAGCTCTTGCCGGTTATATGTTTCTTTTTTATTCTAATTTGTGATGTATTGTTGTTGAATGAAATAGGCTAGCCGCCCGATGCTTTTTAAAAAATCAGTGAAAGAGTTTAGTGTGGCATGGTGGGCTTTCTCCTTCCCACTTACCTTTCTTGCTCTGGCTTCCACAGCATATGCTCAACAAGTGAAGTCACTCATAGCAACATCAATGGCAACAGCTTTATCGGCAATTTCAGTGCTTGTTTTCTTGTTCCTGTTACTTTTCTCCGCGTTGAAGGTTGACGTGCTTCTCAACAACCCGATTCTCAAATTCTCTAATGATTCAGGGTCTGAAACTGCATGTTAAAATGAGTATTTCTAAGTGTTGGTTCCTTCTTTGATGGAGTTAGCTCACCAGACATTGAACCACAAACTTATCGGACCGGATTTAAGAATTGATGATGCAATAAATAATAAATAATTTAAAAAATTATGATAAATAGACTTAATATACTTTTTTTTTAAAATGGAGAATATCTGAGATACTTAAACCCAAAACTTATCAACTTCTTGGTGTTGGCTAATTTTTATGCATATATAGTTTCTAGCTTCTTGCTATAAGGGCTTTATTAATAACAAATCGCCTTTTAAAAAAAATATTACTGCTTGAAAAACAAAATCAAAGTGGAATGTTGATTACAACTTTTAGTAATGACAAAATGTGGCTAGGTTTGTGAAACTTTCAAAAATATATGAACATATGTACGATAGTATGGATATTCCCATATTGCAAATTATCGGTCACTCATACGTGTCCACTAGATGGTTTGATTATTGTCATGTCATGTGCCCATTGAGTCACGCTAACCATGTATTATTTTTAACATTTTCCATCAACACGGATTCACTTGCAGAATAAGCAAACTTGTTTGTAAAAACTGAATCAGATGTCTCTTAACCTCACCATCTCAATATTTCTGCAAACAAATATGTTGCTCTTGATCGCTAACATTCTAAAATCACATTTTCTAGCGAGATACAAGCTAAGAATAAACCCAAATGCTAAGGTAGCGTTTGGTATGCAAGAATGACAGTAGGAATGAAATGATTCATTACGTGGGAATGAAAAAACTGGTGTTTGGTTGCTCAATGGAATGAAATCATCCATTACACATGGAATCCCATTCCATCAAAATCATTCATTCCCACCATCCTTTTTTTTCATTTCATTCCTCATTCACCCTACCTTTCCAACACCACCACCACCTAACAACCACCATCACCATCGGCACCACCACCAACTCCGCCGACACCACCACCGCCACCATTTTTGTCGCCGGAGCTACCGCCGTCGCCATTGTAGGGTTATTTTTTTTATTTTATTTTTTTTTGAGGTTAAAAAGTATTTTGAGATAGAAGTGTTTTTATTATTTCTATTTCATTTCTACAATTTTTTTGGATACCAAACAATAAAAATTAATAATTGATTTCATTCCTATGGGTTAACCAAACAAGGAAAAAAAATGGTAATGATCCATTTCATTCCCTTATTCATTCCATTCCTTCTCGCATTCTATTCCCCCTTCATTCTATTACCTCCAACCAAACATACCCTAAAAGAATACCCCTACATCTTTTCATATTACTGTAAAATTATTTCTTACGAAATCTTCATCTTCCAAAACTAAAATGAAGAATACCCCTACATCTTTTCATATTACTGTAAAATTATTTCTTACGAAATCTTCATCTTCCAAAACTAAAATGAAGTTTAACGATCATGCAATTGACTCGGATACACACATTATTGGGATTTCGAAACCTTTTATCAAGGGCCCCGAGACAACTGTTCATGAGTCCTTCGTGTTGGATGTCTCCCTCCTTGATCGTGTACTTAAGGCACCTATCGTTACCGTCAAGAGTATCCCTCATAGTTGTCGGATGGCCTTTTCGCAAGCTTTGAAAACAACACTCTATAAAGTGGTTGCTCAACCAGATTCTGTTGATGCGTGGGTTAGGCTGTTACTTCTTCCTCGTTGCACTTTACAGGTGTTCAGACCCAAAAATAGGCACGAAAGCAGGTCCGGGAATAGGAAAGCCATGCAACATCATTCAATAATGAGTTCTTTAGCCACATGGGGGAAAGTTGACGGTATTACCATGTTAATTAAAAATCTGTTAAATGGTTCTAGTTTGAGGTCCTTAGGCCAAGGTGACATGGATATTCAAAAGGAGGGGGATCTTGTCAACAATAACGTTAAACAGTGTCTTCGAAAAGTTGCGGATGGTCACTTTACTGCTGCAGTAAAGGTGTTATGCTCATCTGGTGTTGCACCTTACAATTCTGATACCACAAAGGCTTTAGAAGCTAAACACCCGTACAAGAAGCCGCCGGCTATGCCGAACATGACTTATTCCGAGCCTCCTCTTGTGGCAGAGGTTGATAGTGTCCTTGGTTGCATTAAATCGTTTCCCAAAGGAACTTCGTGTGGGAGGGACGGTTTGAGAGCGCAACATATTTTGGATGCTCTTTGCGGAGAAGGGTCGGCTATTGCCACTGACCTCATATGTGCTATCACTGCAGTGGTTAATTTATGGTTAGGAGGGAGATGTCCGTCTACTTTGGCAGAGTTTGTCGCGTCTGCTCCTCTTACACCGCTTTTAAAACCCGACAACGGGATCCGACCTATTGCAGTGGGTACTATATGGAGGCGTTTGGTTTCTAAGGTGGCTATGAAAGGGGTTGGCAAAGAAATGACCAAATACCTTAATGATTTCCAGTTTGGGGTTAGTGTGTCGGGTGGTGCGGAGGCCATATTACATAGCGCCAACAGGGTATTGAGTGAGCGCCACACTGATGGGTCTCTTGCAATACTTACAGTTGATTTTTCTAATGCATTTAATATGGTGGATAGATCAGCTTTACTTCATGAGGTAAGGATCAGATGCCCTTCTATTTCCTTGTGGGTGGAATTTTTATATGGGCAGCCATCAAGACTATATCTTGGGGATGATAATATTTGGTCCACCACAGGGGTTCAACAAGGAGACCCATTGGGACCACTCCTTTTTTCCTTGGTTTTACACCCCCTTGTGCATCAGATTCGAGACAATTGCAAGCTTCTTCTTCATGCCTGGTATCTTGATGATGGGACAGTCATTGGAGATTCAATGGAGGTGGCTAAAGTGCTGGATATCATTAAGGTGACGGGTCCAACTTTGGGTCTTGAACTGAATATTAAGAAAACTGAGCTATTTTGGCCTTCTTGTGATGGTACGAAGTCTCGTGATGGTTTATTCCCTGCTGACATCGGGAGACCATTATTAGGGGTGAAGCTTCTTGGGGGAGCTGTTAGTAAAGACACCAGGTTTATTAAGGGTTTGGCAAATAAGAGAGATACTAATGCTGTTGATTTGATGCGTCTTCTCCCAAAACTTGGTGACCCGCAGAGTGAGTTACTTTTTGTAACACCCCGACCAAAGGCGGATTATACATCGGGGCGCCACATATTGTTTCATTACTCGTGACACTATTTGGGTGTCAATATTTAATAAATATATTCATTCGTGCACGCGCAACGTAAACACAAGATAACATAAATCAACATAAATCAATATATTATAAGACAAAATATTCGAACAATAATAACTTGTCTTGATACATTTTAATCTAGGTCCAAAAGTAAAAACGTCCTACGTGTCCACAAGCTCCAAATGTAGCTACAGCAAACCTGAACATGTGTTAAAATAAAACGTCAAACACTTGCGTGTTGGTGAGAAATCAAGTTTAATACCATACATAGATAACAATAAATCTGCGCGCAACATGTGTATGTCTGGTTTTCAACAAGGGTGTAATCAGATCGGGAACAAGTCTAAGATTCATAGCTCATAGTCAATCCGTGCTCCCAATTGAGCACAAAAACAAGAAAACTGTGCAAGTGTAAACAAAAGAGAAAATCATAAACGATTGTTCTCCCGTGTTCATCTAATGGTACCATGAGAACTGCGGAATAGACCGACAAGACGGTTAATGATCCACACATACAAATAAACAGCCAAGTCTACGTCCTCAACACATGGGATACTGCGCGACTAAAGTTCATAAACAAGTTTAAGACTCTAAGTTTGTATGAACACATGAACATCCCAAAACATTAAAAATAAAAAGGGATTAGGTACGAGATTACTCACTTGATAAACGGTGCGGTGAAAGATAAAGCAAGAACCAACTTTAAACAAGCACAAGTTAACCTATAATTAAAGATTATTGTTTTAACGATTGGTTTTAAGTCTTGATTATAAGTTAGCATAATTAATAAGTAACTTAAACAAATTATTATATATATTATAGATTACCGGAAAACAGGGCAGAACAGGAGAGAGGACGAAGGCAGAGAGAGGAGGCGACTGAGGACAACGGCAGAGAGCAAAGGAAGAGAAAGATAATAAGTATTTGTGTGTGTAGTGTTAAGAAAATAGCATTATTATTTATAGGGAAACCCTAGGGAACACAATCCCTAGAAAAGGGGAAAAGATCTTCAACAGGATCAAGCAAAAGATAACAAAAGCAAAAAGGTTCCAAAAGCAAAAGATATCAAAAGATATGGCAGCTGCAGGGGACAAGGGAAAAGCTGACAAGTAACAGTAAACAGGCATGGGAGGGTCAGATAAAGGTACTGGTCAAGCATGGGAAAAGCGGATCTCAAAAGATAATGTCAGTCACTTTTTCTGTCAACCAATGGGGTTGGTGCGCATGCTGCGCCGAAAGTAACTTTTCAGACATAAGATAGGTCAGGTCAACAGCACAGAAGATAAGACATCACAAAAGTAAACGGCTAGATTAAACAGGAAGACTCAAAGGGGTAAGCGCGAGAAGGCAGACACAGAAGGTCAAGAGTGCGTGAGCGCGAAGGCAGACAGAACCAACCTTAGCGCACTGCGGGAAGAACTACAATTCTAAGCGCGCCGCGGGAAGAACTATATTTCTTAGCGCGTCTGTTGGTACATGTGTGTCAGTAGTTCATAGTCTAGCATTTGTAATCGAGTCTGTAATGCAATTATGTTTTGATTATGTTTATATTTGTAACACGCGAAGTTGTCAACAAGTTCGCTCTGGCGAACTTGTTGAATCAGCGAAGTTATTGACAACTTCGCCTATGGCGAAGTTGTCATGTTTATATACTGTTTCAGCCGAAACAGTTAGTGTTGGTCGTTTAGGGTTTTCGTTTCAGCTGTTCACTTCGTGTGTTACGTGTCATTGTCTGTAATAGTGACCTCGGGTCACGTGTTTGTTATCAATATAACGTGTTTGGTTTATTGCTTGTGTGTTCGATCTCTACATACTCTACACTCGTATCTACCTACGCAGGGATTCCGCACCTGCGTTGTTAGCGACATCCCGTGTACGATCCGTCCAGGAACCTACAATTGGTATCAGAGCCATCGGCTCGATTGTGAGGTTCGGGATTTCACGCGGGTGTAGAAAACGTCTCGTTTGACCTATTCGCGAGACGTGTTTTTGTTGGGATTGTGTTTTGCTCGTGCTTGACAGTCATTTTCAAGCCATTGCATTGATCGGAAACTGTTGGATTGACGAAATCAGATCTGAACAGTTTCCTTGTTCATCGGGCGAAGTTACCGTTCTTCGGGCGAAGTCACCATTCTTCAGGCGAAGTTGCCGTCACTGGAATTAGGGTTTCGGCGAAGATATAAGGAATTAGGGTTAACCACAACTTCGCTTACCTCATAAGTTCGCCTTAGCGAAGTTATCCGCAACTTCGCTTTCCACCCAAGTTCGCTTACCTCATAAGTTCGCTCATTCTAAGCGAAGTTATTTTTAACTTCGCCAAGTCAAGCGAATTTAAGACCCAGCGAAGTTCTCTTTTCAGCGAAGTTAACTTTCAAGCGAAGTTATTCTTAACTTCGCCTACTGAGCTGTTTTAATATTTTTTTTATTTTCAGGTTTTTCAGGTTTTCGCAAGGATGTCGTCAATTAACATCTCCGATTTGGTCAAGATGGAAGTAGAAGCGGGGTCAGCCACTAAGGCCCCGAGGTTGATGAAAGGAACTGACTTCGTGGCATGGAAGGACAGATTCATCCAATACATTAAATACCAGGATGCCAAAATGTGGGTGTGCATCCAGGATGGATATATCCCTCCAACTATGCAATACGAAGGCCGTGACGTGGTTAAGAAGTACAGCAAAATGGAGGACGAAGAAAAGAAAATGTATGAGGCTGAGAGCAAGGCCCATGCAGCTATAACAATGGCACTTCCTCAAGAGGTTCTCCACACTTTCAGAAAGTACACTTCTGCGAGAGAGCTTTGGGATGCTCTTGAAAATAGATTCGAGGGGAATGTGGGTATCCGTGCATCAAAGATCAAACTCTTAAAGACCCAGTTCTCCGTCTTCAAATTTTTGAAGAACGAATCACTGGATGATATTATCACCAGATACTATCATCTAATGACAGAGCTTAGCAATTATTCGATTGCCTATCGAGAAGAAGAGATTGTTGAAAAGCTTCTCGATGCTCTTCCACCGAAGTGGGAAATGTACACCGTTCTTATGAGGGAAGACAGAGACTTTCCAAATTATGATCTGGAAACAGCAGTAAACAAGCTCAGAACTTATGAGCTTAATATGGTTCGAAAAGAAACACCAACAGATCAGATACAAGACCCTGGTATGTATGGTGCAAAGGTTAACTCAGGCTCAAGTTCGAGGCCTGAATCTGCTGCTTTTTACTCGAAAGGGGAGTCAGGTCCTGACTCTTCTCATGAAGGAAACGTTTCTGTGAACATGAACGGTGATGTCTGTTTCGTTGCTGGAGGATCAAGTACTTCAAAGCCTCAAGCATCCTCAAGTGGTTTTTCTGCAAATGCCTCAAGCAATAATTATTCCAAGATGCCTATGAGTGTAAAATCTGCTGAAGAGCAGTTTGCAGTCTATGCATCATTTATTGCTTCCTACGAAAACTACATCCAGGGGAAGATTGTGGACCCTGCTGTACTGGATGAGGACTACGACCAGATCGATGCTGATGATCTGGAGGAGATGGATTTGCAATGGCAAATGGCAATGATTGTGAGGCGTGTAAAACGGTTTATGAACAAAACTGGGAGAAAGTTTGTTGGTGGTAGGCCCGGGTTTGACAAATCCAAGGTAAGGTGCTATAATTGTCAACAGTACGGACACTTTGCCAAGGAATGCAGAAATGAGAGGGTTGAACGAGGACAAGGTCGGCCTACACAACACTCTGGAGTTAACAGAGAGATTAACGCCATGTTGACCAGAGAAGCAGGTGAGTACAACTGGAACCTGCATTCAAGTGGTTCTGGTGAGCAAGCGAACATGGCTGAGTCTGAAGTTGAAGAATGTGAGAAGGTTGACGGAAATGAGAAAGCTAATGAAGAAGAAACCGCTTTCATGGCAGATGACAAGGATAATCGCTCCGAGGTAAGTACTAAGAATATTTGTACTAGTTGTGAGAATTTCTCTGAGCAACTCACTACGATAACTGATCAGTACGTCCGTTTAGATGCTGATTTTAAAACTATTAAAGAAGATCACCATTTTACTAAATCAAGAGAAAACAGTTATAAAGTTAAAATAAAAGCATGTGAAAAAGACATTCAAAGCTTAAAAACTAAACTTGCTGAGAAAATTGAAATAATTGATCTTAGTTATGAAGTTTTAGAAGAAAAAACTAAATTGATTGCTGATCGGGATAAACAGATTGCTGACCACCAGGTGAAGGTGGTGGAACTGAACCGCAAACTTGAGCAGTTCAGGAATTCCTCGGCCATCCTTGATCACCTCGTGAGTGATCAAGGTACCTCTGCAAAGAGGGGAGGAATCGGATATCACGAAGTTCCACCACCCTTTAACCACAACTATACCTATAATCCGAGTGTTCAAAAATCTGTTGATTTCGAGGTTACTCAGACAACTCCAATCAAGATTACAAGGGTAGAACCAAGTGTTAGCTGTGGCGAAACGAGTTCGCCTGTTTCTAGTGTGAATATTTCTGTTTCGAGTCCAGTCTCATCGGATTCGGATAAGTTGTCCGAATCTGGTCAGACAAAAGAGAAAGTAGGGTTACCCAACGGTGGAGATAAAAATAAAATTTCTAAAAAGAGTTCTCCACTCAATCCGTACGTCCCACCTTATGTGAGACATACGGATGGTAACACTGCCTCTACATCCAAACCAACATTTGACAAGAAAATGGAGAGTCGGTGTTGCTTTAGATGTAACAAATTAGGGCATTTAGTTGCAGACTGCCCTCTGAAGCCGAGATTTAGAGGTGTGAGGCCAAATACAACTAAGGATAAGCGTCATTTTGTTACTGCTAAAAATGAAAACTTTTCAAAGTGCAAAAATGTAACTAATTCAAGTTTTTATAAAAACAAACCTCAGTTTTTCAACCAAACCACAAGATATAATACTTTCAACTCTCATAGGTTTGGAAGGCATTACACTCAATCTGCAAGGAGATTCCCTAACAGGACTTACAGAAATTATCCTGATGCTAACTTGAGAAAGCCAGGGTACGGGACGTATCGATCCAAGACCAATTGGTCTTGGGTCCCAAGATTCTAACTCTTTGTTTTATTGTGCAGGAACAGTTGAACAGGGCTGCCAACAATCTTTGGATTGTAGATAGCGGCTGTTCCCGGCACATGACAGGCAACAAACACTTGTTGCAAGACTTAAAACCTGTTCAGGGAGCAAGAGTTAGTTTTGCTGGTGAGAGCGGAGGAAGGATTACCGGTAGAGGAACTGTGTCGAATGGGAGAATGACACTTGAGAATGTAAACTTTGTGGAGGAGTTAAAGCACAATCTGCTGAGTGTGTCGCAGATTTGTGATAAAGATTACACTGTCCATTTCACGAAGAATGAAGCGATAGTATTGAAGCCTGGTTTTCAGATACCAGACGAATGGATAGTAATGAAAGCTCCACGTGAAACAAATACATATGTGATGGACATGAGGTCTACTGAAATGGCCACCGGAGAATCTTGTTTAATGACAAAAGCAAGCGAATCAGAATCAGAATTATGGCACAGGAGAATGGGACATATTCATCTTCGGAAGATGAACTTCATTGTCAAGAATGGGCTTGTGATGGGCGTTCCCTTAAAAAGTTTTAACTTTGAAGACAAATGTATAGCATGCAAGAAGGGAAAGCAACACAAGAAATCCCATCTCACCAAGAAGATTAATTCTATTGCCGGTACTCTAGAACTACTTCATATGGATCTCTTCGGTCCAGTGAATGTAAAAAGTCTATGTGGTACTTCTTACTGCTTGGTGATAACTGATGACTACTCGCGATACTCGTGGGTATATTTTCTGAAAACAAAAGACGAGACAACTCAGATGGTGAAGAATCTAATTACAAAAGTTGAGAACGTCATGAGTAAATCAGTTAAATACATCAGAAGCGACAATGGGACAGAGTTCAAGAACTTTGAAATGGAAATCTTCTGTCTTCAAAAGGGAATTGAACATCAATACAGCGCTCCGTATACTCCACAACAGAATGGAGTGGCTGAAAGGAAGAACCGAACGTTAATTGAAGGAGCCAGAACTATGCTGGCAGACTCGAAGCTTCCTGTGATGTTCTGGGCTGAAGCAGTTGCTACAGCCTGCTATGTTCTGAATAGGGTGTTAACCGTTAAGAGACTTGGAAAAACTTGTTACGAGCTTATGCACGGAAGGAAGCCCAACTTGTGCGGTCTTGAACCATTTGGGTCTCCTTGTTCGATTTTGAAGACTAATTCGAAATTTGGTGAAGTAGCCGATGAGGGAATCCTAGTCGGTTATGTTGTTGGGACTCCCAACAGACGGGTCTTCAATACGTCGACTTGCAAGGTGGAGGTGGTTTGTAACACCGACATTACTAGTTACCAACCGCCAAAACCAAGCAATGGACCTGCTGAGCTTTTCGACTATGTCAAACTTTTTAAGTCGTTTAACGTACCTGATTTGGAAATTTCTGAAGAAGACGAAAGAGCTGTGACGAAGATGATACTTGATGAGGAAGAGAATCTATTGCAACATCAGATGTTTGAGAAATCTCAACCTTCCACATCAAACCCTATCGATACCCCTGCGGCCTCAACTGAAGAAGAGTTTATTAATCCTTTTCACTCTCAGCCAGAAACAACCATAGATGAGATCTCTTCAAATTTGGAAGATAATTTGCATGTCGGTGCTGTTCCGACCACAAGAATTCACAAAGATCACCCATTGGAGAATATTATAGGTGATGTGTCCTCCAGTGTTCAAACCAGAAGTAGCTTGAATGAGCACACATGTGTTTATACAAGCATTAAAGAAACGGGTATAATGAACGAATGTTTGTACTCCTGCTTTATAAGCCAAATTGAACCAAAGAACTATCAAATGGCTTTAAAGGACAGCTCGTGGGTCGAAGCCATGCAAGAAGAGTTGGCTCAGTTCAAGAAAATGGAAGTTTGGACTTTGGTTGAAAAACCAAAGAATGTGCATGCTATAGGCACAAAATGGGTGTTCAAGTGTAAGAGAGATGATAAGGGGATTATCGTAAGAAATAAGGCGAGGCTGGTTGTTAAAGGTTTTAATCAGCAAGAGGGTATTGATTACAATGAGGTGTTCGCCCCTGTCGCCCGGTTAGAAGCGATTCGATTGTTTTTGGCGTTTGCTGCATTTAAAAAGATGAAGGTATTTCAGTTGGATGTGAAGAGCGCGTTTCTAAACGGGAAAGTTGATGAGGTGGTGTATGTTGAGCAACCTCCGGGTTTTCCTGACCCAGACTTTCCTGATCACGTATACAGGTTGAGCAAGGCGTTATATGGGTTACATCAGGCACCTCGTGCCTGGTATTCAACGTTATCGGACTACTTGCTGGAAAATGGTTTTGAAAGGGGATTGATTGACAGTACGTTGTTTGTGAAGAGAGAAGGATGTGACTTCCTACTGGTTCAAGTCTACGTGGATGATATCATTTTTGCTGCATCAAGAGTATCCATGTGTCAGGATTTTGAGGCTGTCATGAAGAAACGATTCGAGATGAGTGCTATGGGTGAACTAACTTTCTTTCTAGGATTGCAGGTTGATTAGAAGAAGGACGGGATGTTCATTCATCAAACGAAGTACGTTCATGATGTGCTGAAAAGATTCAAGATGGAGGACAGTTCTCCATATGATACTCCAATCTGCGTCAATCACAAATTGGGTGCTGAATCAGATGGTGACGCAGATGTGGACCCAACTCTGTATCGGGCGATAATAGGTTCTTTAATGTATTTAACTGCTTCTAGGCCTGATATAATGTTTGCTGTTTGTCTTTGTGCTCGTTTTCAGGCAAACCCAAAGGAATCTCACATGAAAGGTGTGAAGAGGATTTTGCGGTATCTCAGAGGCAAGCCGAAACTAGGGTTGTGGTACCCAAAGGGAGGAGACGTTGAACTGGTGGCATATACAGATTCTGATTATGGGGGATGCAATCAGAGTCGGAAGTCAACAACAGGAGGCTGTCAGTTTCTTGGAGGAAGATTAGTTTCCTGGCAGTGCAAGAAACAGACATCAGTTGCAATTTCAACATGCGAAGCTGAATACATGGCAGCATCCAACTGCTGCTCTCAGGTTTTGTGGATTCAGCAACAATTACGCGACTATGGTCTGAATTTCTTACTCACTCCTATTTTAATTGATAACACTGCCGCCATCTCAGTAATAAACAATCCCGTGAAGCACAGTAAAACTAAGCATATTGACATTCGTCATCACTTCATACGGGATTGTGCTGAGAAGAAACTGATCAAGATCGAAAAAGTTGATACACTTGAAAATTTTGCTGACTTGTTTACAAAAGCGTTTGATAAATCCAGATTTCAAAACCTAATTGAGCTGAACGGGATGATCAATCCCGAGTAACCATGCCTTTGTGTTTATTTAAAAAAAAAAAAAAAAAAAAAAATTTGTGTCATTATTGCTTAAAATTAGTCGGTTACCTCAGTTTGATGGACATATCCTCGGATATGTTTTGGTCCTCGTTTCGACTTAGAGAATGAGGTTAGCCATTAACCGGAAGACTGAAAGTGACCGGGGCAGTTATGACGTGTGTTCTTCAGTTGCTGAAAATTAGTCGGTCATTCTTAGTAAGAAGGACACATACTTGTATGTGGTCGGTCCAGTTGATCCATTGGATCTTCAGGATTGCCGTTTACCTGACGACTTTGACGTGATCGGGGCGATTGAAATCAAAATTTTATTGGGAAATGAAATTACTTTTCAAGTCTAATACTTCGTAAGAAGTTCTTTGCTGTGTTTAACAGAAAATTGATCCAACCTTGGAAAATGATATATATACTGATTGTGTGTGCTTAACTAGTGAAGTTATTAGGCTTAAAAGGCTTTAGAACAGTCATTGTATGTCATGGTAATTTTTATGGTGCGTAAAAGTGTATGTGATACTAACTTATACTACTCGAATTTACGTGGAAACTCCTTAAGAGTTTTGTATGTCTTCATACATATCTTTCCGAATGATAGGCAGAAAAGCGACTACCCAGTCATACACGAGCCCGTGAGTGTTCTGATTCCCGTAAAGGAAGCATTTCAAGACACTGCAGTGATCCAGATTCGGGACTTGCAGTGGTTTAGTACTCCGAAGTCTATAAGTATGTATGGTAAAAAAAAAAAAAAAAAAAAAATGTGTATATTTTCAGTACTTATGAGTCATAGTCACAATCAAGACTTCTCAATTCTGGAGTAAGAAAAGAACGGGAAGCAGACAACGAGTATCTACAAGTTAATCAGACACTATGGGTCGAAGTTAATTCGGGGTGACTTGGGTATAGCCAAATACGCTTTGAGAATAGATAGAAGGCTTCATTATCTTTGAGTTGTTGCCTACTTAAAATTTTGAGCTCAACTGAACCTTAATCCGTATCACAGAAACGATGAAAACCATTTAAGTTATTTACATGCCTACAACCTGTTTCTCTATGTCATAATACAGCTAAACACGGATCCAAGTGACAGTCACGTAGTTAGTATGATTCCTGTTAGGATCTTTTCTAAAAACGTAGTGGTCCCTGACTAGACTGAAATTTGATCCCTTATTTCGTTAAATTTTTATAAGTTTTTCTATTTTCGTAGTTGTGTTATTGTAAAACTGGTTACTTGGACATGATCATTTTTTGTTTAACTCTTTTTGGAAGCTTCTAATGTTAAGTGCAATATTCTTCAAACTTAAAGGGTTGATTTTAAAATTTCGGGCGAAGTTGTTGAACTCGGCGAAGTTGTGCTTAACTTCGCCTAGGCGAAGTTAAGCGTAACTTCGCCTGAACAGAATCTGCCCTATATAAGGACTTTAAAACTGTAACAGTACCATTATTTTCACAATTCCGGCGAACTTATAATCAAAAACAAAAACGGTTATTCCGGCGATCTTGTTTACTTTTCGTTTTCGATCTTTGTGTTTCCAGTTTCATTATACTCGTGGTATGTGTTGTCAATATCATTCCCAAACTTACTCGTTCGTTATAGTTTTACCCGGTTCGAGACCTCGGGTCGTCGAACCTTCAAAACCTAGTTTTTCAACCGTGTATTACGTGTTCATGGACGACCTTTACGTCTCAAAATCATTAATATATGCTGTTCTCCACTCCTAAATCGTCAAATCGTTGCGAAAACATCGGATCTAAACCTTTGAATCTGAACAGTCGCCGTTTCAGATTCAGGCGAAGTTAAGGTTTAGGCGAAGTTATCCACAACTTCGCCAGGAGATTAATTTCGCCTGTGGCGAAGTTATCCGTAACTCCGCCTTGAACTCAAGTTCGCCTGAGGCGATGTTGTGCCAAGGCGAAGTTATCATCAACTTCGCCTATACCAATTCACTTAACAGTTTTTAGACGAACTTACAGATGAAGCGAAGTTGTTCCCAACTTCGCCTCACCTTTAAGTTCGCCTGTACAGGTTTAATCACAACTTCGCACGTGGTACAAAGCGAACTTGTGAGTTGCTTAACTGTTCTCTAACTTGTTTTGTTTTGTGCAGATATGGCTGCTGTTGGAAGTGCTGGTGGTGACGACGGTGATGATCAACGACAATTCTTTCCAGCCCATAACCAGTATATCATTTTAGATCCAGACGCAAGAGGCGTAGAAGACTACAGGGAGATTATCACGTTTCTCCAGCGATCAAGAGTCTTTCATGCGATCACAAATACACTGCCCATTTCTCTGCCTAACATTGAAGACTTTTGGCAGACAGTGTACTATGATTGCAGGCCTGAGCCTCCGGTGATGCGAGCAACCGTAAATGGTCATGACATACAGTTTTCCTCGGAAGATATACGGTTGGCTCTGCAGTTCGGTGAAGAAACAAGAGATGACCAAACGGAGTTCGTAGCTCCTTTCCGTGATGGAGCTTATTTGAGGATGGGTTATTCGGGTCCGCTGGGGGACTCGCAGAGGAGGAAAGGGTTTTTGCTGGATCAATGGCGCTTCCTGATGCATGTATTGATTGTATGCATGTCCGGCAGGAAGGCAGGAACAGATGGGATGGGCGCGACGATGCAGTCAGCCATGATAGCGCTGACTTACAACCGCCGATATTCTTTTAGTCAGCTGATATTCTACGAGATCGATCGTCAGAGAAGGGCTGTGGCGCGCGAGCGATTCACTATGTATCCTCGTTTCTTACAGATGATTTTGAATCATGTCGCTCCGTCGCTACCGCAGAGACGCCCGATTAGATACGTCGAATGCGTGACGAAACGTATCTTTGCTCAGTGCCGCACTTCGAGCACTCGTAGCAAGCCTGAGCTGCGTCCCAGGCATACTCCATTATTCGGGTATCTCATCAATCCGGAGTATGTTCCTGCAGGAGGGGACGAGTTCAGAGACCCGCAACCACATCAGGCGGCAGCACCACATGCTGTATCAGCTGCGCCTGTTGTATCTACTGTTGCCTCTGCTGCTGTGCCAGCTGCGGTATCTCCTGCTGTGTCTACTGCTGAAGACGTTGATCTTGATGCTGCCTTTGGCGGACATGGTTTGTTTGATATGGATGTCTCGGGTCCTCAGTTTATGGATGTTACTAGAGCAGTTACTTCGGTAGCTGACTCCGATCTAGACGAAACGTTTGCTGAAGCGAGACGACTTATGGTGTCTCGGGAGAGAACTACGGGAAAGAGGCCGAGAACTGTAGACGAGGATGAGGACGAAGTTGATGAAGAGGAGGCAGTGCAGATTGTGCTCAGACGTTCACGAAGAGAACGGACAGGTATGGGTTCCGGAGCTGGAGAATCTTCGAGGCTGGTACGTTTTGCTCCACCTGCCTTGTCCGGTATGTCTCTTATTCCTTCCACAGCACAGGTTACTGCTGTCGAGACGTCGGCCCCAGCAATTGTGTCTCTACCACCCCAACCGCTTAATCCACCGGTAGTAGTTGCACGATTTGTTGAGTCGACCATCACTACTACTGCAGGGTTACCAAGTGTACCACCTGCGGTCACTTCTGCTGCTGATGTCCCGCCAACTCCAACGCCTACTTCAGATTCCGAGAGGATTACATCACTAGAGCGGATTGTTGCTGATCAGACAAAGACCATTCAAAGCCTAGTGGAATCCAATCGACTACAAGCAGCCCTCCTGGTTGAACACGGAAAAGTAATAGATGCCTTCAAGGCATTCTTGGCATCTCAGGGGGAGAAGACTTGTAGGGGAGATGAGTTGAGGACGAAACGGAGAGAAGATCATGACGATGATCCCAATGCACCGGACGGTGCAGGTGGTGAGCTGCCAAGAACCTCTCAGGCTCTTGGGGCTTCCACAGCTAAGGGGGAGTCTACAAATGCAGCTGGTGACGACGTGGTAGCGGTTGATGATGATGCTGATGTTGAAGATGTTATCGACGCATTGAAAGAGTTGGATGAGGAGGATGATGAGTTTATGATTGAAGATGATGTGCTGCCTGTTGATGAGATCGAGAGGATTGGAGAGCAGATTACGGTTGAAAACGTGTTAGAGGAAGGGGAGATTGTTGATGACTCCGTGGAACACGAGATTCCGGAGGTTGAGAGACCAGAGTTGGGTGATGAGAACGCGGAGGAAGATGCTGAGTGGGAGGAACAACCGAAATGGAAGGAGGGTTGTGCCCACTGGTTCGTAAAGACGAAGAAGCCGGCGGTCCCTAAGATGTTCAGAAAAAGTTACAATATTAAGGGATACGCGGAAGCCAAGAAAGGTATTATCTGCTGGTTATACGACGAGCAGCTGCGGCTCTTCGTGATCAAGAGATACGATGGCATTCAGTACTTCCAGAGAAAGTTGAGATCTCTAAACACACTGCCAGAATGTGAAGTAAAAGATTTAGCCAGATTGGGATTGATAAACAGAAGTGAAGACAACATGGCTAGAATCATTGCGAAGATCGTGTGGAAAGAGTGCGTTAAAGAGAAAAAGTTTGAGCTACTGAAACCACAAAAGGGGAAACTTGTCGAAGACAAGGATAGAGGTCTGAGAGTTGATGGAAAACCTTGGATGGTCATGAAATACAAACCGATCCGGTGCCTTAAAGAAGTACCGATGAAGTTCACGCCCAAGGACGTGCTCAAAGATCTAAAATGGTGGTACGTGGATTGTGAGACAGCTGAGGCGGTAATGGAAGATGAGGATGAACAAGAAGTACTTCGGGTTTACGACCCGATGCATCTTGTTAATCTGTCGCAGGCTGATCTGAAAGTGCTCAACGAGAAGAAGATCTTCTACATTCCTGCTTGGAAGGATCTAGCTAGGAAATATCAACGGGTGGTGTCGGTATGTGTTAGAGAAGGGGCGCATGCGTAGAGATGCAAGATTACAAGACTCAAGATTTGAAGATCAAGATATGAAGCTACTGCCAAGGGGGAGTCTGTTGGTACATGTGTGTCAGTAGTTCATAGTCTAGCATTTGTAATCGAGTCTGTAATGCAATTATGTTTTGATTATGTTTATATTTGTAACACACGAAGTTGTCAACAAGTTCGCTCTGGCGAACTTGTTGAATCAGCGAAGTTATTGACAACTTCGCCTATGGCGAAGTTGTCATGTTTATATACTGTTTCAGCCGAAACAGTTAGTGTTGGTCGTTTAGGGTTTTCGTTTCAGCTGTTCACTTCGTGTGTTACGTGTCATTGTCTGTAATAGTGACCTCGGGTCACGTGTTTGTTATCAATATAACGTGTTTGGTTTATTGCTTGTGTGTTCGATCTCTACATACTCTACACTCGTATCTACCTACGCAGGGATTCCGCACCTGCGTTGTTAGCGACATCCCGTGTACGATCCGTCCAGGAACCTACAGCGTCGCAGGAAGAACTATAATCCTTTGCGCGTCGCGGGGACAGTTCGCCTCGCGTATCGCAGCAACAGATGGTCTTCACGCAGGCTTCCTTGTAAGGAGTCTGGCGCGTGGAGCTGCGTAGACATCCTTAGGCGGGAAGAAACAAAGGACAAACAAAATAAGAAGGGGTTCAAGGCTTAAGGGCGGGACGGCGACAAGAGGGAGAGAAGAGGCGGGAAGGAAAATATTATTAGTAATATATATATTTTAAATGTCAAGTTTTAAAAGAAAATAATTAAATTTTAAATCATAAAAAGAATCGGATCAGAAAACGGGTACCTGGGTCGGGTCGGATGGGGCAGATGTCACAGTCTCCCCTACTTTAAGAAATTTCGTCCCGAAACTTTTCTCGAAGTAGGTTGCGCAGAGAACAGGTGCGGGTACTTGATCTTCATTTGATCTTCCCTTTCCCATGTAAACTCGGCTCCGCGCTTGGACTCCCAGCGGACTTTAACAATAGGGATACGACTGCGCTTGGTTTGCTTAACCTCGCGATCCATAATCTCAACAGGCTTCTCAACGAAATGCATGGATTCGTCAACTTGAACTTCATCAAATGGAATGTGAAGGTTCTCGTCGGCTAAACACTTCTTGAGATTGGATACATGGAACGTTGGATGCACATTGCTGAGCGCGGGCGGCAGGTCTAGTTTGTAGGCAACTTTTCCCACACGCACGAGAATCTTGAATGGACCAACATAACGAGGAGCAAGCTTACCTTTCTTCCCAAAGCGGACAACACCCTTCCAGGGCGACACTTTGAGGAGAACAAGATCACCAACTTGAAATTCGAGAGGCTTCCGCCTACGATCTGCGTAACTCTTCTGTCGGCTTCTGGCAGTCAGCAGATGATCACGGATCTTGGCGATTTTATCGGTTGTCTCTTGAACTAGTTCGGGTCCTGTGATTTGAGCTTCACCCACTTCGCTCCAACAAATCGGGGAGCGGCACTTACGACCGTAAAGTGCTTCAAATGGGGCCATACCGATACTGGAATGATAGCTGTTATTATAAGAGAACTCGATCAAAGGCAGGTGCGAATCCCAATTACCTCCAAAATCAAGAACACAAGATCGGAGCATATCCTCAAGAGTTTGAATAGTTCGCTCAGACTGTCCGTCAGTCTGAGGATGATATGCAGTACTCATGTCCAAGCGAGTTCCTAGCGCAGATTGGAGAGATTTCCAAAAGCGGGATATAAAACGGCCATCGCGATCGGATATGATGCTCAAAGGAGTACCATGACGGCAGACAATCTCTTTGACATAAAGCTGCGCGAGTTGCTCAACACGGTAGTTTTCACGAATGGGCAGAAAGTGAGCAGACTTAGTCAATCGATCCACTATTACCCAAATGCTATCATGTTTGCTTGCTGTCAAAGGTAACTTGGTAACAAAGTCCATTGCTATACCTTCCCATTTCCACGTAGGAATTTCTGGTTGTTCGAGCAAACCAGATGGGCGTTGATGTTCAGCTTTTACCTTAGAACAAGTCAGGCATTTAGCTACGAACACAGCAATATCCTTTTTCATACCGGGCCACCAATAAGTAATGCGCAAATCCTTGTACATTTTATCAGCGCCGGGATGAATAGAATACCGAGATTTATGCGCTTCACTCAGGATATCAGCGCGAAGATTCTCATCAAAGGGAATCCAGATGCGATTGAGATAGCAGAGAATTCTACTCAGATTAGGGACAAAATGAGCTTCCGCGCCACACGCTAACTCGGCGCGAAGGTTACCATTACTGATCGATGCGCGCTGCGCGTCGCGAATGCGTGATTCAAGATTGCTCTGAATCGGCGCAAAGTGAAGCTGCGTGCGCAGCAAGATACAGTTAAGCTGGCTGGGTTTTCGGCTAAGCGCATCGGCTACCACATTAGCCTTACCAGGATGATACCGGATCTCACAATCGTAATCGCTGATGAGTTCGTTCCATCGGCGTTGTCTCATGTTAAGTTCCTTTTGATCAAAGATATGCTGAAGGCTTTTATGGTCAGTGTAGAGGATACACTTAGTACCATAAAGGTAGTGTCTCCAGATCTTCAAGGCAAATACCACTGCGCCTAGTTCGAGGTCGTGAGTGTGACATCTGCCCCGATCCGACCCGACCCAGGTACCCGTTTCTCCGATCCGATCTCTTTCTTTTATGATTTAATATTTATTTATACTTATACTTTATTTTTAATAATAATATATTTTCCTTCCCGCCTCTTCCTCTCTTTTCCTTTCCGCCGTCCCGTCCCTCTTCTTCTCTCTTTCCGCCTTCTTTTCCCTCTTGTTGCCGTCCCGTCTCTTTCTCTCTCTTGTCGTTGTTCCGCCCTTAAGCCTTGAACCCCTTCTCTTATTTTTGTATCCTTTGGTTCTTCCCGCCTAAGGTTGTCTGCGCAGCTCCACGCGCCAGACTCCTTTCAAGGAAGCCTGCGCGAAGACCAGTTGTTCCTGCGATACGCGAAGCGAACTGTTCTCGCAGCGCGCTAAGAAGTGTAGTTCTTCCCGCAGCGCGCTAAGAACGGTAGTTCTTCCCGCGACGCGCTAAGAATTGTAGTTCTCACAGCGCGCTAAGAATGGTAGTTCTTTCCGCGACGCGCTAAGGATTTTAGTTCTTCCCGCGGCGCGCTGTGGGCTATTCTCTGTCTGCCTTCGCCCTCGCGCGTGCGCTCGTTGCCTTCTCGCGCTAAACCCCCCCTTTGAGTCTCTTCTTCTGTTTAATCTAGCCGTTTGCCTTTGTGATGTCTTATCTTCTGTGTTGTTGACCTGACCTATCTTATGTCTGAAAAGTTACTTTCGGCGCAGCATGCGCACCAACCCCATTGGTTGGCAGAAAAAGTGACTGACATTATCTTTTGAGATCTGCTTTTCCATGCTTGACCAGTACCTTTATCTGACCCTCCCATGCCTGTTTACTGTTACCTGTCAGCTTTTCCTTATCCCCTGCAGCTGCCATATCTTTTGATATCTTTTGCTTTTGGAATCTTTTACTTTTTGGTGATCTTTTCCCCTTTTTTTGGGATTGTGTTCCCTAGGGTTTCCCTATAAATAATAATGCCATTTTCTTAACACTGCACACACAAATACTTATTATCTTTCTCTTCCTTTGCTCCTTGCCGTTGTTCTTCCTCTGCCGTCTCCTCTCTCTTTGCCTTCGTCTTCTATCCTGTTCTGCCCTGTTTTTCCGGTAATATATATATTATATATAATAATTTACTTATTAATTATGCTAACTTATAATCAAGACTTAAATCAAATCATTAAAACAATAATCTTTAATTATAGGTTAACTTGTGCTTGTTTAAAAGTTGGTTCTTGCTTTATCTTTCACCGCACCGTTTATCAAGTGAGTAATCCCGTACCTAATCCCTTTTTAGTTTTAATGTTTTGGGATGTTCATGTGTTCATACAAACTTAGAGTCTTAAACTTGTTTATGAACTTTAGTCGCGCAGTATCCCATGTGTTGAGGACGTTTACTTGGCTGTTTATTTGTATGTATCATTAACCGCTTTGTTCGGCCTATTCCGAAGTTTTCATGGATCCATTAGATGAACACGGGAGACCTATCGTTTACGGTTTTCTTTGTTTACACTTGCACAGATGTTTTCTTGTTTTTGTGCTCATTTGGGAGCACGGATTGAACTATGAACTATGATCTATTTTAGGCTTGATCACAATCTGATTACACCCTTGTTAAACACCAGACATACACGTGTTGCACGCAGTGATTATTGTTATCTATTATCTATTAAACTTGATTTCTCACCAACACGCAAGTGTTTGACGTTTTATTTTAACGCATGTTCAGGTTTGCTGTAGCTACATTTGGAGCTTGTGGACACGTAGGACGTTTTTACTTTTGGACCTAGATTAAAATGTATCAAGACAAGTTATTATTGTTCAAATATTTTGTCTTATAATATATTGATTTATGTTATGTTATCTTGTGTTTACGTTGCGCATGCGCGAATGAATATATTTATTAAATATTGACACCCAAATAGTGTCACGAGTAATGAAACAATATGTGGCGCCCCGATGTATAATCCGCCTTTGGTCGGGGTGTTACAGATTGGTATCAGAGCTCGTTGACTTTAGGATAGGTGGTTAGACGTAACGGCCTAGAATACCTAAGAGTCCCTTCTCGCGCATGAGAGAAATCTCATGTTTGCGCGCTTATTGTTAATTACTCGTTATTTATAAATATGCTTGCGCAGACGCAGCGTATGGTTTTATGTTTTATTTCGCGATATTTCGATTTTTGCTGAATTTCGATTTTTATTGATTTTACTTACATATTCGTTTGTTGGGATTGAAAATCCGAAAAGTCATGGTGATACATGAATAGTTGATTTTCAAATTCCATTTACGATTATGTTCTGAGGTTGGAGACTTGAAAAGTCATGGTGATACATGAATTGTCAACCTCCAATACTCATTTTCTTGTATATTTTATATTGAAAGATTGAAAAGTCATGGTGATACATGAATCGTCAATCTTCAAATACTCGTTTACTCGTATATTTTAAATTGGGAATTCGGAAAGTCATGGTGATACATGAATTGTCGATTCTTGATTCGAATTTGTTACCTTTATTAAGTCTGCATTTAGGGTCATTTATTTTACTTTAACTTTTGACAGTAACTGACTCCGCGAAACCAAGCTTTATAAGATTATACTTGGCGCTAAGATATTAACTAAAATTAAAACTTTTATAGAATGCCTCCGCTATCTCGCCGTCATCAGAGGAGAGAAGCCTCGCGCAGGCGTAGACAGCAACGTTCCCAGGAAATGGCCGCCGCAATAGCCCAAGCTTTGAGCCAAAACAATACCTCCAGTTATAACATTAAGTCCTTTAACGCGGGTAACCCTCCAAAGTTCACAGGTCTTGAAGAAGCCACCGTGATGCTCCAGTGGCTTGAGAAAATAGAAAACACTTTCCTCCACACCCAATGCCCCTCAGACAGACGAACCCTATATGCTTCCAGTGTCCTGGAATCTAGAGCGCTTACATGGTGGAATGGAGTAGCCCATACGCGTGGCTCAGAAGCTGCTTCTAGCATGACATGGGAGGAATTCAAGGAAATTCTGACGCGAGAATTCTGCCCTCCCAACGAAGTTAAGCGCCTGGAGGAGGAATTTTGGAATCTTAAGCAATACAGTGGCGAAGCGCGCGAGTACGCGACGCGCTTCCATGAACTAAGCCTGCTTGTCCCTCACCTTGTTACCCCTTCCCGCCGAGCCATAGAGAAATTCCTTGGGGGTCTCCCCATGGAAATTCAAGATTCTGTATGGGCCAGAAACCCAGCAACCCTCTCTGACGCCATCGAATTGGCCGCTGTGCTCAGCGACAACCATGTCAGAGCAGGAACCCTGTTCCTGCGGGGAGCTGAGAAGACCAAACCCACCAAGACTGCCCCTGAACCAACAGAAACCAAACCAGAACCCTCAAACCGTAACAACCTCAAGCGCAGGCGCAAAGCCTATGCGTTTACCAACCCGCCCATTGTCCAGCAACCCACCTACCAACCTCCAATACACGCTCCTAACCCACCATCGACCTACCCAACACCTCCTATAGTCCACAACTATGCCTTAACCAATCCCGCACTCCCTGTCCCGCCAACTAAGAAACCTTACACAGGAAACCAACCCTTTTGCCCAACCTGTAGACTTCACCACCCAACCCAAACCCCGTGTCGACAATGTAACCGATGTGGCCGCGTTGGTCACTCAGCCGAATACTGTAGAGTCCCTTCCGCCAATCCATTTGCGCCAACACCACCAGTCTACCCGCAGAACCCTCAACCAACCTACCAAAACCCACGACCCAGATCGTGCTTTAACTGCGGTGACCCCAGTCATTTCCGGAACGCGTGCCCGAGACTACAAGTGCAAATCACACAAGCGAATCCGGTGAACCAGATTTCGAACCAAGTGGCGCGTGGCCGAGCTTTTAACATAACCGCGCATCAAGCGCAAGCGAATAATGACGTAGTTAATGGTACATTTTTGCTTAACGGATTTTATGCTTCTGTACTTTTTGATACTGGCGCCGATCGAAGTTTTATTTCTCGCGCGTTTGAGCAGAAGCTTGCGCGACCGCGCGATAACTTAAAAGAAAATTTTTCAGTTGAATTGGCTAATGGTGAAACTATTTTAATTAACTCCGTGATTAAGGATTGCACGCTTAACCTTAACGAAAACGATTTTCTGATCGACCTCATCCCCATGCCTCTTGGAAGCTTTGATGTTATTATTGGTATGGACTGGCTCTCGAATAATCGCGCCGAAGTTATTTACGCCAAGAAGTTGATTCGCATTCCTCGAGAAAACGGTGATCTTCACATCTATGGCGAGAAACCCTCCAGTGGTCTTAAGCTTATGTCTTGCGCCGAAGCCCGAAGGCTCATGCGGAAAAGGTGTATTGCATTTTTAGCCCATGTGGTCGAACCTGCTGAAGAGAAGCTTCGCGATATCCCTGTTGTGCGTGATTTCCCTGAAGTTTTTCCTGATGATCTTCCTGGTATCCCTCCCGCTCGTGAAGTCGAGTTCCGTATTGATCTTGTCCCTGGTGCTTCCCCCGTAGCCAAATCTCCTTATCTTCTTGCACCCGCTGAAATGCAAGAATTGGCAAGTCAACTTCAAGAGTTGACCGCTAAAGGATTCATTCGCCCTAGCTCTTCGCCCTGGGGTGCTCCGGTGTTGTTCGTTAAAAAGAAAGATGGTACGTTTCGCATGTGTATTGATTACCGCGAGTTGAACAAACTCACCATTAAGAACCGGTATCCCTTACCGCGTATTGACGACCTCTTTGATCAACTCCAAGGTGCCTCTTGTTTCTCCAAGATCGATCTCCGCTCTGGCTATCACCAGTTGCGCATCTGCGATGATGATGTTCCGAAGACTGCTTTTCGAACTCGTTATGGCCATTTTGAATTCTTGGTCATGTCCTTCGGTTTAACCAACGCACCCGCCGTTTTCATGGATCTAATGAATCGGGTGTGTAGGCCTTTCTTGGATAAATTCGTGATTGTGTTTATCGATGACGTTCTGATTTATTCTAAGACCAAGGCCGAGCATGAGCAACATCTTCGGTTGGTTTTGCAAAAGCTTAGAGCCGAGCAGCTCTTTGCCAAGCTCTCCAAGTGTGAATTCTGGTCTGATGAAATACAGTTTCTTGGTCATGTTGTAAACAAGGTGGGTATTCATGTCGACCCATCCAAGATTGAAGCAATCAAGAACTGGATTACGCCGACCACTCCTTCCGAGATCCGTTCCTTTCTGGGCTTAGCTGGTTATTACCGGCGCTTCATTTCGAACTTCTCAAAGATCGCATTGCCTTTAACAGCTCTAACGCACAAAGGTAAACCGTATATTTGGGGCTCGAAGCAAGAAGAAGCCTTTCTAACGCTCAAGCGTTTGTTGTGTGAAGCTCCTGTTCTAGCGTTACCTGAGGGTAATGAAGATTTTGTCGTGTATTGCGATGCTTCCAACCAAGGTCTCGGTTGTGTTCTTATGCAACGAGGCAAGGTTATCGCTTACGCATCAAGACAACTCAAGGTTCATGAAAAGAATTATACAACTCACGACCTCGAACTAGGCGCAGTTGTTTTTGCCTTGAAGATCTGGACACTACCTTTATGGTACTAAGTGTATCCTCTACACTGACCATAAAAGCCTTCAGCATATCTTTGATCAAAAGGAACTCAACATGAGGCAACGCCGATGGAACGAACTCATCAGCGATTACGATTGTGAGATCCGGTATCATCCTGGTAAGGCTAATGTGGTAGCCGATGCGCTCAGCCGCAAACCCAGCCAGCTTAACTGTATCTTGCCGCGCACGCAGCTTCACTTTGCGCCGATTCAGAGCAATCTTGAATCACGCATTCGTGACGCGCAGCGCGCATCCATCAGTAATGGTAACCTTCGCGCCGAGTTAGCGTGTGGCGCGGAAGCTCATTTTGTCCCTGATCTGAGTGGAATTCTCTGCTATCTCAATCGCATCTGGATTCCCTTTGATGAGAATCTTCGTGCTGACATCCTGAGTGAAGCGCATAAATCTCGGTATTCTATTCATCCCGGCGCTGATAAGATGTACAAGGATTTGCGCATCACTTATTGGTGGCCCGGTATGAAAAAGGATATTGCTGTGTTCGTAGCTAAATGCCTGACTTGTTCCAAGGTAAAAGCTGAACACCAACGCCCATCTGGTTTGCTCGAACAACCAGAAATTCCTACGTGGAAATGGGAAGGTATAGCGATGGACTTTTTTACCAAGTTACCTTTGACAGCAAGCAAACATGATAGCATTTGGGTAATAGTGGATCGTTTGACTAAGTCTGCTCACTTTCTGCCCATTCGTGAAAACTACCGTGTTGAGCAACTCGCGCAGCTTTATGTCAAGGAAATTGTCTGCCGCCATGGTACTCCTTTGAGCATCATATCCGATCGCGATGGCCGTTTTATATCTCGCTTTTGGAAATCTCTCCAATCTGCGCTAGGAACTCGCTTGGACATGAGTACTGCATATCATCCTCAGACTGACGGACAGTCTGAGCGAACTATTCAAACTCTTGAGGATATGCTCCGATCTTGTGTTCTTGATTTTGGAGGTAATTGGGATTCGCACCTGCCTTTGATCGAGTTCTCTTATAATAACAGCTATCATTCCAGTATTGGTATGGCCCCTTTTGAAGCACTTTACGGTCGTAAGTGCCGCTCCCCAATTTGTTGGAGCGAAGTGGGTGAAGCTCAAATCACAGGACCCGAACTTGTTCAAGAGACAACCGATAAAATCGCCAAGATCCGTGATCATCTGCTGACTGCCAGAAGCCGACAGAAGAGTTACGCAGATCGTAGGCGAAAGCCTCTCGAATTTCAAGTTGGTGATCTTGTTCTCCTCAAAGTGTCGCCCTGGAAGGGTGTTGTCCGCTTTGGGAAGAAAGGTAAGCTTGCTCCTCGATCTGTTGGACCATTTAAGATTCTCGCGCGTGTGGGAAAAGTTGCCTACAGACTTGACCTGCCGCCCGCGCTCAGTAATGTGCATCCAACGTTCCATGTGTCCAATCTCAAGAAGTGTTTAGCCGACGAGAACCTTCACATTCCACTTGATGAAGTTCAAGTTGACGAATCCATGCATTTCGTTGAGAAGCCTGTTGAGATTATGGATCGCGAGGTTAAGCAAACCAAGCGCAGTCGTATCCCTATCGTGAAAGTTCGCTGGGAGTCCAAGCGCGGAGCCGAGTTTACATGGGAAAGGGAAGATCAAATGAAGATCAAGTACCCGCACCTGTTCTCTGCGCAACCTACTTCGGGATAAATTTCGGGACGAAATTTCTTAAAGTAGGGGAGACTGTGACAACTGCCCCGATCCGACCCGACCCAGGTACCCGTTTCTCCGATCCGATCTCTTTCTTTTATGATTTAATATTTATTTATACTTATACTTTATTTTTAATAATAATATATTTTCCTTCCCGCCTCTTCCTCTCTTTTCCTTTCCGCCGTCCCGTCCCTCTTCTTCTCTCTTTCCGCCTTCTTTTCCCTCTTGTTGCCGTCCCGTCTCTTTCTCTCTCTTGTCGTTGTTCCGCCCTTAAGCCTTGAACCCCTTCTCTTATTTTTGTGTCCTTTGGTTCTTCCCGCCTAAGGTTGTCTGCGCAGCTCCACGCGCCAGACTCCTTTCAAGGAAGCCTGCGCGAAGACCAGTTGTTCCTGCGATACGCGAAGCGAACTGTTCTCGCAGCGCGCTAAGAAGTGTAGTTCTTCCCGCAGCGCGCTAAGAACGGTAGTTCTTCCCGCGACGCGCTAAGAATTGTAGTTCTCACAGCGCGCTAAGAATGGTAGTTCTTTCCGCGACGCGCTAAGGATTTTAGTTCTTCCCGCGGCGCGCTGTGGGCTATTCTCTGTCTGCCTTCGCCCTCGCGCGTGCGCTCGTTGCCTTCTCGCGCTAAACCCCCCCTTTGAGTCTCTTCTTCTGTTTAATCTAGCCGTTTGCCTTTGTGATGTCTTATCTTCTGTGTTGTTGACCTGACCTATCTTATGTCTGAAAAGTTACTTTCGGCGCAGCATGCGCACCAACCCCATTGGTTGGCAGAAAAAGTGACTGACATTATCTTTTGAGATCTGCTTTTCCATGCTTGACCAGTACCTTTATCTGACCCTCCCATGCCTGTTTACTGTTACCTGTCAGCTTTTCCTTATCCCCTGCAGCTGCCATATCTTTTGATATCTTTTGCTTTTGGAATCTTTTACTTTTTGGTGATCTTTTCCCCTTTTTTTGGGATTGTGTTCCCTAGGGTTTCCCTATAAATAATAATGCCATTTTCTTAACACTGCACACACAAATACTTATTATCTTTCTCTTCCTTTGCTCCTTGCCGTTGTTCTTCCTCTGCCGTCTCCTCTCTCTTTGCCTTCGTCTTCTATCCTGTTCTGCCCTGTTTTTCCGGTAATATATATATTATATATAATAATTTACTTATTAATTATGCTAACTTATAATCAAGACTTAAATCAAATCATTAAAACAATAATCTTTAATTATAGGTTAACTTGTGCTTGTTTAAAAGTTGGTTCTTGCTTTATCTTTCACCGCACCGTTTATCAAGTGAGTAATCCCGTACCTAATCCCTTTTTAGTTTTAATGTTTTGGGATGTTCATGTGTTCATACAAACTTAGAGTCTTAAACTTGTTTATGAACTTTAGTCGCGCAGTATCCCATGTGTTGAGGACGTTTACTTGGCTGTTTATTTGTATGTATCATTAACCGCTTTGTTCAGCCTATTCCGAAGTTTTCATGGATCCATTAGATGAACACGGGAGACCTATCGTTTACGGTTTTCTTTGTTTACACTTGCACAGATGTTTTCTTGTTTTTGTGCTCATTTGGGAGCACGGATTGAACTATGAACTATGATCTATTTTAGGCTTGATCACAATCTGATTACACCCTTGTTAAACACCAGACATACACGTGTTGCGCGCAGTGATTATTGTTATCTATTATCTATTAAACTTGATTTCTCACCAACACGCAAGTGTTTGACGTTTTATTTTAACGCATGTTCAGGTTTGCTGTAGCTACATTTGGAGCTTGTGGACACGTAGGACGTTTTTACTTTTGGACCTAGATTAAAATGTATCAAGACAAGTTATTATTGTTCAAATATTTTGTCTTATAATATATTGATTTATGTTATGTTATCTTGTGTTTACGTTGCGCGTGCGCGAATGAATATATTTATTAAATATTGACACCCAAATAGTGTCACGAGTAATGAAACAATATGTGGCGCCCCGATGTATAATCCGCCTTTGGTCGGGGTGTTACAGTGAGTTGTATAATTCTTTTCATGAACCTTGAGTTGCCTTGATGCGTAAGCGATAACCTTGCCTCGTTGCATAAGAACACAACCGAGACCTTGGTTGGATGCATCGCAATACACGACAAAATCATCATTACCCTCAGGTAACGCTAGAACAGGAGCTTCACACAACAAACGCTTGAGCGTCAGAAAGGCTTCTTCTTTCCTTCATCGGGTTTAACCACATGGGCTAAAAATGCAATACACTTCTTCCGCAAAAGTCTTTGGGCTTCGGCGCAAGACATAAGCTTAAGACCACTGGAGGGTTTCTCGCCGTAGATGTGAAGATCACCGTTTTCTCGAGGAATGCGAATCAACTTCTTGGCGCAAATAACTTCGGCGCGATTATTCGAAAGCCAGTCCATACCAATGATAACATCGAAACTTCCAAGAGGCATGGGGATGAGGTCGATTAGAAAATCGTTTTCGTTAAGGTTAAGCGTGCAATCCTTAATCACGGAGTTAATTAAAACAGTTTCACCATTAGCCAATTCAACTGAAAAATTTTCTTTTAAGTTATCGCGCGGTCGTGCAAGCTTCTGCTCAAACGTGCGGGAAATAAAACTTCTATCGGCGCCAGTATCAAAAAGTACGGAAGCATAATGTCCGTTAAGCAAAAATGTACCATTAACTACGTCATTATTCGCTTGCGCTTGGTGCGCGGTTATGTTAAAAGCTCGTCCGCGCGTCACTTGGTTCGAGATTTGGTTCACCGGATTCGCTTGTGTGATTTGCACTTGTAGCCTTGGGCACGCGTTCCGGAAATGACTTGGATCACCGCAGTTAAAGCACGACCTGGGTCGTGGATTAAGGTATGTTGGTTGAGGGTTTTGCGGGTAGGTTGGTGGTGTTTGCGCGATTGGGTTGGCGGGAAGAACTCTACAGTTTTCCGCCATGTGACCAGCGCGGCCACATCAGTGACAAAGTCGACATGGGGCTTGAGGTGGGTGGTGAAATCTACAGGTTGGGCAGAAGGGGTGGTTTCCTGTGTAAGGTTTCTTAGTTGGCGGGGCAGGGAGTGCGGGATTGGTTAAGGCATAGTTGTGGACTACAGGAGGTGTTGGGTAGGTCGACAGTGGGTTAGGAGCGTGTACTAGGGGTTGGTAGGCGGGTTGCTGGACAATGGGTGGGCTGGTAAGCGCGTAAACTTGTCTGCGCCTACGCTTCGGGTTGTTATGGTTTGAGGGTTCTGGTTTGGTTTCTGTTGGTTCAGGGGCAGTCTTGGTGGGTTTGGTCTTCTCAGCTCCCCGCAGGAACAGGGTTCCTGCTCTGACATGGTTGTCGCTGAGCACAGCGGCCAACTCAATGGCGTCAGAGAGGGTTACTCTGGCCCATACAGAATCTTGAATTTCCATTGGGAGACCCCCAAGGAATTTCTCGATGGCTCGGCGGGAAGGGGTAACAAGGTGAGGGACAAGCAGGCTTAGTTCATGGAAGCGCGTCGCGTACTCGCGCGCTTCGCCACTGTATTGCTTCAAGTTCCAAAATTCTTCCTCCAGGCGCTTAACTTCGTTGGGAGGGCAGAATTCTCGCGTCAAGAGATCCTTAAATTCCTCCCAGAGCATGCTGGAAGCAGCCTCTGCGCCACACGCATGAGCTACTCCATTCCACCATGTAAGCGCTCTAGATTCCAGGACACTGGAAGCATATAGGGTTCGTCTGTCTGGAGGGCATTGGGTATGGAGGAAAGTGTTTTCAATCTTCTCGAGCCACTGGAGCATCACGGTGGCTCCTTCAAGCCCTGTGAATTTCGGAGGGTTACCCGCATTAAAGGATTTAATGTTATAACCGGAGGGGTTGGTATTGTTTTGGCTCAAAGCTTGGGCTATTGCGGCGGCCATTTCCTGGGAACGTTGCAGCGAACGTCTGCGGGCGGCTTCTCTCCTCTGATGACGGCGAGATAGCGGAGGCATTCTATAAAAGTTTTAGTTTTGTTAATATCTTAGCGCAAAGTATAATCTTATAAAGCTTGGTTTCGCGGGGTTAGATACCATCAACAGTTAAAGTAAAACATGAATTTGATTGCAAACTTAATACAGGTAACAAATTCGAATCGAGAATCGACAATTCATGTATCACCATGACTTTCCGAATTCTCAATTTAAAATGACTAGTAAACGAGTATTGGAGATTGACGATTCATGTATCACCATGACTTTTCAATCCTCTATAAAATACACAAGAAAATGAGTATTGGAGGTTGACAATTCATGTATCACCATGACTTTTCAAGTCTCCAACCTCAGAACATAATCGTAAATGGAATTTGAAAATCAACTATTCATGTATCACCATGACTTTTCGGATTTTCAATCCCAACAAACGAATATGTAAGTAAAATCAATAAAAATCGAAATTCAGCAAAAATCGAAATATCGCGAAATAAAACATAAAACCATAAGCTGCGTCTGCGCAAGCATATTTATAAATAACGAGTAATTAACAATAAGCGCGCAAACATGAGATTTCTCTCATGCGCGAGAAGGGACTCTTAGGTATTTTAGGCCGTTACGTCTAACCACCTATCCTAAAGTCAACGAGCTCTGATACCAATCTGTAACACCCCGACCAAAGGCGGATTATACATCGGGGCGCCACATATTGTTTCATTACTCGTGACACTATTTGGGTGTCAATATTTAATAAATATATTCATTCGCGCACGCGCAACGTAAACACAAGATAACATAAATCAACATAAATCAATATATTATAAGACAAAATATTCGAACAATAATAACTTGTCTTGATACATTTTAATCTAGGTCCAAAAGTAAAAACGTCCTACGTGTCCACAAGCTCCAAATGTAGCTACAGCAAACCTGAACATGCGTTAAAATAAAACGTCAAACACTTGCGTGTTGGTGAGAAATCAAGTTTAATACCATACATAGATAACAATAAATCTGCGCGCAACATGTGTATGTCTGGTTTTCAACAAGGGTGTAATCAGATCGGGACCAAGTCTAAGATTCATAGCTCATAGTCAATCCGTGCTCCCAATTGAGCACAAAAACAAGAAAACTGTGCAAGTGTAAACAAAAGAGAAAATCATAAACGATTGTTCTCCCGTGTTCATCTAATGGTACCATGAGAACTGCGGAATAGACCGACAAGACGGTTAATGATCCACACATACAAATAAACAGCCAAGTCTACGTCCTCAACACATGGGATACTGTGCGACTAAAGTTCATAAACAAGTTTAAGACTCTAAGTTTGTATGAACACATGAACATCCCAAAACATTAAAAATAAAAAGGGATTAGGTACGAGATTACTCACTTGATAAACGGTGCGGTGAAAGATAAAGCAAGAACCAACTTTAAACAAGCACAAGTTAACCTATAATTAAAGATTATTGTTTTAACGATTGGTTTTAAGTCTTGATTATAAGTTAGCATAATTAATAAGTAACTTAAACAAATTATTATATATATTATAGATTACCGGAAAACTGGGCAGAACAGGAGAGAGGACGAAGGCAGAGAGAGGAGGCGACTGAGGACAACGGCAGAGAGCAAAGAAAGAGAAAGATAATAAGTATTTGTGTGTGTAGTGTTAAGAAAATAGCATTATTATTTATAGGGAAACCCTAGGGAACACAATCCCTAGAAAAGGGGAAAAGATCTTCAACAGGATCAAGCAAAAGATAACAAAAGCAAAAAGGTTCCAAAAGCAAAAGATATCAAAAGATATGGCAGCTGCATGGGACAAGGGAAAAGCTGACAAGTAACAGTAAACAGGCATGGGAGGGTCAGATAAAGGTACTGGTCAAGCATGGGAAAAGCAGATCTCAAAAGATAATGTCAGTCACTTTTTCTGTCAACCAATGGGGTTGGTGCGCATGCTGCGCCGAAAGTAACTTTTCAGACATAAGATAGGTCAGGTCAACAGCACAGAAGATAAGACATCACAAAAGTAAACGGCTAGATTAAACAGGAAGACTCAAAGGGGTAAGCGCGAGAAGGCAGACACAGAAGGTCAAGAGTGCGTGAGCGCGAAGGTAGACAGAACCAACCTTAGCGCTCCGCGGGAAGAACTACAATTCTAAGCGCGCCGCGGGAAGAACTATATTTCTTAGCGCGTCGCAGGAAGAACTATAATCCTTAGCGCGTCGCGGGGACAGTTCGCCTCGCGTATTGCAGCAACAGATGGTCTTCACGCAGGCTTCCTTGTAAGGAGTCTGGCGCGTGGAGCTGCGCAGACATCCTTAGGCGGGAAGAAACAAAGGACAAACAAATTAAGAAGGGGTTCAAGGCTTAAGGGCGGGACGGCGACAAGAGGGAGAGAAGAGGCGGGAAGGAAAATATTATTAGTAATATATATATTTTAAATGTCAAGTTTTAAAAGAAAATAATTAAATTTTAAATCATAAAAAGAATCGGATCAGAAAACGGGTACCTGGGTCGGGTCGGATGGGGCAGATGTCACACTTTTGCTTCGATCATGTATGGGTATTGCTAAACTTTTCTTCGGTTTGAGAACATGCCAACCTGTACACATGTTGGAGGCAGCTGTGTTTTTTGACAAGGGATTGCGTGAGGCGATCGAGGACATTGTAGTTTGTGGAGGTCCTTTCTTTGGAGACCTCCAATGGCGACTTGCTTCCTTACACATTAAGAATGGGGGTTTGGGGTTGTATTCGGCAGTAGAGGCTTCCTCTTATGCGTTTGTGGCCTCGAGAGCCCAATCGTGGGTGCTTCAGGATCACATTTTGCGAGACAGTGGTATATGTGGGATGGATTCTGATTATTCTTGTGCTCTGGCTTGTCTTCGTGATATGATTCCAAGCTTCCATTTTAGCAGTTTCTCTAACAAAGAGACCGCCCCCTCTAAAGCCCAGCATGCATTGGCGAGCACTCTTTTTAGTAAAATTGTTCACGACATGGAGTCACACTTTAACATGACAAGCAGACAAAAAGCCATTTTTGAGTGTCTACAAGCACCACATGCTCAAGATTTTCTTCTTGCTATCCCTATAGATGGGTTAGGCCAGCATATGTCTCCAGTGGAGTATCGTAGTATCCTTAAGTATCGCCTTATGATTCCTCTATTTCCGGTTGATGAGATATGTCCTGTTTGTCGTAAAGCGTGTTTAGACTCATATGGGGAGCACGCGGTGCACTGTAAAGAGCTTCCGGGGTTCAAGTACCGACACGATCTGGTTAGGGATGTGCTCTTTGATATATTCAGGCAAGCTGGAATTTCTGTTAAGAAAGAAGCACCTGTGAATTTCCTGACTGACCCGTCGGAGGGAAGATCATCTCTTCGACCGGCTGACATTTTGGTGTTTGGATGGATAGGAGGGAAACATGTGTGTGTGGATTTAACAGGGGTTTCTCCTTTGGTGGGCTTAGGGAGTAGTGGTTTCGTGGTCGGTCAAGCCGCATTAAAAGCTGCTTCAGGTAAGGTGGCAAAACATGAAAAGGCGTGTCTTGACAACCAACATTTATTTATTCCTTTTGCTTTTGACACTTTTGGTTTCCTCGCGCCTGAAGCTGTGGAGCTACTTACCCGTGTTCAGCGGGTCATGCATAGTAATGTTATGACTCCAAGATCAACAAATATAGTTTTTAAAAGATTGGGTTTTGCGATTCAAAAAGGAGTAGCGGCGCAGCTTGTTGCCCGCTTGCCTTCTGTTTCGATGTAATCCAATTTACATGTAATATTAAATTCACAATTGCATTGCTATACTCAAATGAAGAACAAATTATAGTTTGGTAATTTACGTATATTAATTTCGGTAAAAAAAAAAAGAGCCCGATAGATCCACCCACGCCCCGCAGCCCATAGCCTGATATCAGACTAGCCAATCAGAAGTTGACCCAAGTCTAATTTTAGCCCACTTTTCATTAACCCAAATTCTTCATGTTTCAGTTTTTGTATAATAGAGTTTTTATAAATTAAATCTATTTCAGTTTGTTACCAAATTTAGTATTATTTAAAAATTTTTTAACTGCCAACTTATAATAAAATGAAAAAGAAGACTAGCAAGTAACTAGTCCTCGTAAAATATATACACCAATACAACAAACACGCCATTCTAACACCACTTAGAAAGTGTTAGGGCTCGGATTTTTGGTATCCTCAGCAAACACTATGTTTAGGATAACTTCAGAACACGGTATCCTCCAAGATGATAGGTATCCTAAATATGTTATACAACTAACACCTTGTTCGCTACTTTCCTTGTTTACCAGGTCAAAGGACTTATCAAGATTAGCTGAAGAATCGGACTTGCTGTTAATATAACGTGGCCGATAAGGAAAACGTGTTAAATTGAAGAATTAACGGCTAATTGGATCCGGTCTCTTGTTTCCTAAATTATAGGCGATATTGTTAGACGCATTTTTATTATAAATAGAGCTACAAACTTCGATCAAAACACACACTAGAACACACGAGACTTACTAGTACTCGCATTCTCTGTAATAACGATCAAGTTTTAGCTCCACACTTGTAACCATTTTTGTTATTAATAAACCGGTGGTGATAGTTTTCACCGCCCGGGGTTTTTTCTTGTTATCCTCAGGATAACGATTTTTTTCCTCGCAACAAATCTCTGTGTTCAAGCCATTTTTATAAGCATCTAGTCCCATTTTACTAATTTGGTTGTAATATCACTGTTGTTAATTTTGACCAAAACAATTTGGCGCCCACCGTGGGGCTAACGGTGCTTCAACCCTTTAAAAATCATTCACTTTGTTCTTGGTCACTTTCATTCCCTTTGTTATGGCCTCACAACCAAAAACCAGCTCCATCTTTGCTCCGGTCACCATTGCTTCAAGTATCAACCTTGGACCTCCACCAGTTCCGAAGAAGAACACTCAACCCAAAGGAGAACTTCTACCGTACCTGGGAACCTCTACACGAGTAAATCCTGTTATCTCTAACAGTGATATTTTTTCTTTGATGAAACAGGTCAAAACTCACATGGAGCAGCAAGAGAAAACCAACTCGAGGCTATTTAAGGAAATTGAAGGGATCAAGAAGAAGCCGGGGCAGGAGGCTACTCCAATCATGCCCAGGGCTCTTGACTTTGGTTCTCCAGGATCATCTATCCTTCAGAATCCCGGATCCTTGGGGACACAATCGACAAGGATTCCATTTCAGCAGCAGTCAGGATACTGGGGAACTTATCCTTCGGTATCCTCGGAGTTACCCATACCAACGAGGCCAAAATCCATCAACATGCAGCCTCGTTCAACCATGCTAGCCGGCATATTCTCGTCAGGATCTCCATTGGTGTCCTCTGAAGTGCATGTTGGAGATGACATCCCTATGCATACATCACCTTATCCTGAGGATACCCTCAATGGAGGAACTAGCCGTCAAGGCTCAGGATACCAGAGACCTAACCAAGATCTCGGTAACAGTTTACTTAATTCTAATTTATACACTAACCATGGATCTGTGCAGGATAAGGGCATATCCCCCGATATAGCCAGGGAATTGCAGAAAATGAAGGATATGATTTCCAATATCCCGGGGATAATCCGTCCCATAGCTGAAGTTCCGATAGGCATCACAGATTATCCAGGTTCACTTGGCCTATATGCGACGTGGAGATCCCCAGAAAATTCCAGACGCCCAACATGAAACTGAACGATGGCACTACGGAACCTGAGGAACACGTAGTTCAATACAGAAAGAGGATGGAGGTCAACCCTATCCCCGTTGAAATCAAAGAAGCCTGTCTATGTAAGGGGTTCAATTCAACACTGACGGGGCCGGCCCTCAAATGGTTATTAAGTATTCCTTCCAATACTATTACTTCCTTTGCTCATTTGATTAACTTGTTTAATAATCAATTTTCTTGTAGTAGATCTTTTGAGAAAATGACATGTGATTTATATAGAATTGTTCAGCATAACAATGAATCCTTAAGGGATTACATAATCAGATTTAGCAGGGAAGTTTTGGAAATCCCCAACCTTGACATGGCAGCTGCTGTCGAAGCCTTCAAGATGGGACTTAGGAAGGATTCTCCTTTCTATGACGACCTTATCATGACTCCATGCAGGAATCTTGATGAAGTCAGAAACAGGGCATTTAGATACATTCGGCTGGAGGATGACAAAAAGGCTTATGGAAGCTTGGTTATCCCGAAGTATAAGTCTACCAACAGGAAACCAAACTCTCCACAAAAGTTCTCTAGGCCGAAGCCTTATTCCAAGAAGGATAATCCCAAGATAAACGCTGTGGAAGAAGACGAAGATGACGAAGAGTATCCTAAAATATCCGAATATTGCTTTAACCTTGATATTGGTGGTGTGATTTGTGCCATGCAAGATTTAGGTGACAAGTCTAGATGGTCTAAGAAAAACGAAAAACCCGGATCCAGCAAAGACAAGTCAAAATGGTGTACATTCCATGAAGACTTTCGCCATCGCACTGAAGATTGCATAGCACTTCGGAAGGAAATAGGATACCTTCTCAGCAAAGGATACCTGAAAGAACTGTTGGGAAGAAACAAGAACAAGAGTCAGGATCCTATCAAGATACCTGAAAGGGCACCTTCTCCACCACCTGGAGCTAAGGTTGTATCCTCATCTCGGGAGGATCTGACATCTGTGGAACCTTGTATTCAGCAACTAAGAAGCGTTCCAAAGAAACGAAGATGGACAACGGAGAAAGACCTCTCCGAACTTCCACATTAACAACTCAAAGAATCATATCCTTCGATGATGAGGATAGATGTGACCTTGTGGATCCCAACCTGATGTTTTGGTAATTACTTTATGTATAGCTAACTGTTTTGTACGCAGGATACTCGTTGATGGGGGAAGCTCTGTAAACATTATCCAGATGGAAGCCTTGAAGAAAATGGATATCCCGGAAACAGAGATTATGTAGGTTCCCAGCCGGATCAACACAGGAGTATCTCGTAACACGAGGGTGCGGAATCCCCTACGTATACGTTACGAGTATTTAATCGAGAGACACGTAAAGAAACACGTAACACGTAGGACAAAGGTTACTTGTTATTAGATGTTAACACCAAAAGACTTGCTGTAGCTTACAAAACAGATCTGCCTAAAAAACCCATTTATTTTCGAACGGCATAAGTTAGGTTTATATAATACGACAACTTCGCCTAACACCCTAGGCGAAGTTGTCCCTAACTTCGCCAGAACATAAGTTCGCCAAAACCAAATAACCAAACTAACTAGTTCATCAAGACATAACAAGCAACGTAACGATTGCAGACACGATAGACTCGAGACAAATGAACTACTGGCATAATACACCAACAGACTCCCCCTTAGCAGTAGCTTCATTTCTCTTACACCTTCGCCTCGTCTTGTAATCCAAAAAGCCGTACCTTCCATATTCA
Source organism: Bidens hawaiensis (assembly GCF_021521415.1). Lineage (NCBI taxonomy): Eukaryota > Viridiplantae > Streptophyta > Magnoliopsida > Asterales > Asteraceae > Bidens > Bidens hawaiensis. Next base: position 248,834 of record NW_027494591.1, read on the forward strand.
AGCATGTACACCTTGTCTCACACAAACTGAGACCACCCTTTGATATTTCTTTGCTTCATCTTTCCAAGCAGGAATATAAAAAATCTTCTTTTCGTTTAGTACCTGCAAATCAGCTTGAGACAAGTTAACCAAGTGCATAGGATCATACACCCTTAGATCTCCTGTTTATCTTGATCTTCCATCACGGCTTCAGCAGTCTGGCAATCAACATACCACCATTTAAGATCTTTCAACACATCTTGAGGCATAGTCTTCATTGGAACCTCTTTTATACATCGAATCGGTTTGTACTTCATCACCATCCAGGGCTTGCCATCAGCCCGCATTCCCCGTTCTGTATCTTCAATCAACTTCTCCTTTTGAGGCTTCAACAACTCAAACTTTTTCTCCTTAACAACTTCACTCCACAATATTTTACCAACCCAACTAGCAAAATTGTCCCCACTCCTATTAATCAACCTTAAACGAGCCAAATCCTTCACTTCACACTCAGGTAACGTATTGAACGATCTCAACTTGTTAGCAAAATACGAATCCCGTCATATCTTTTCACCACAAACACTTTTAGCTGATCATCATACAACCAACAGATAATACTTTTTTTCGATTCAGCATACCCCTTGATATTATAACTCTTCTTGAACATCGTAGGTACCACTGGCTTCTTTGTCTTGATAAACCAATGAGCACATTCTTCTTTCCACCTTGGCTGTTCCTCCCACTCAGAATCACCCGACACATTATCATCTTGACCCACACGTTCTTGACCAGCACTCGGAATATCATGTTCAACACTATCATCATGTATCTCACCTTCCTCTAAGCCACTGTCAATTTCAATCTGTTCACCAAGCTTTTCAATCTCACTAAGAGGCAACACATCTCATCCATATCATCCTCATCATCCACCACAACCGTCTCACCACTTACACTGCCAGATGGATCAGTAGATTCCCCCTGAGATGTGGAAGCTCCAAGAGTTTGTTCAGTTCTTGGCGGCTCACCACTTGCATCTTTCGATGCATTGAGATCATCATCTATGTCCTCTCTCCTCTTGGTTCTCAACTCATTCCCTTTGCAACTGGTCTCCCCTTGAGATGCTAAGAAACTGATTAAGAGTATCAAAAAGTTTACCATGTTCAACAAGAAGAGATGATTGAATTGGTTCTCAGCCACCAGCCATTGAATAGCTTGTGTCTGAATGAGATTAATTCTTGACTGGTCAGCCACTACACGTTCTAGAGCCGCTATCCGCTCTGAATCTGACAACGAAGCATCAAAGGCAAATGACATGTGAGAAATGTCTTGAGCATATGGTGGAGGGATACCCAAAGTCACCAGAATTTCTGATGATGGTGGACTAGTGACCGGAGGGGGAATTGAAACAGAGGACCTAGTAGTTGCCATCACCGTAGATTCAACAAACATAGACACAACCTCAGACGGAGTAATAGTACGTTGTGGTAGAGACGCAATCTCTGGCATAGATATCTCAATCGTAGATGGTACGCAAGATGGTGCTGACAAAGCCACCGTTGGAACACTAGATGTCACTGGTAATGGATCGAATGAAGAGGGAGGCAGTGTAGACATACCAGACAACTGTGGAGGGGTAAAATGAACAACACTCGAGCTTTCACCAGCTCTAGCCCTCTTCGATCTACGGACCAAGGCATACAACTCCTCTTCATAATCCGACTCACTATCATCCGAATCTTTCCTCTTTTTTTCCTTGGATCCTCTCTTGTGTAACCAGAACTCTCTGAGCTTCAACAGCCTCATCATTGGAAGAATCAGATAAAGTTTCCTCTGAATCCTCACCAGAGAGTTGAGATTTACCAACTGAACCAACAATCGAGGAAGATGGTACCCCAGACACTGCAATTGAAGAAACCTGAACTTTAGAGGATGTACCAAAAATCCCTTGCACTCCCAAAGCAACATCAAGATCTATCCCCTCTGCAGCAGACATAACAGGATCTATAGCTGGATCATCTAGTAAGGGAGCATCTTGAACAGGATCAACAGGAACTGGAGCAACATGAACCACGGTAGGTGGTTGAGGGATATTAGCTTGTGCCGGAGCAGGATCAGCAAATCCATCCTCTGGTGGAGCAACATAGTCAGGATTCACAAGATACCCAAACAAAGCTGTGTGTCTCGGACGATGATCAGGATTAGTCCGTGCGCTCGATGATCGACATTGAGCAAAAATTCTCTTGTTTACACTTTCCACAAAAGAGATAGGACGACTTTGTGGCATATTAGGAGCAACATGATTAAGAATCATCTGTAAAAATCTCGAATACATCAAGAAACGCTCTCGATCCGCTGTCCGTCGCTGACGATCAATTTCGTAGAACACCATTTGACTGAAACTAAATGGTTTATTATATGTCAGCGCGGTCATGGCAGATTGCATTGTCGCACCCACACCATCGGTTCCAGCTTTGCGTCCGGACATGCAAACAATCAACACATGCATCAAGAAACACCATTGATCCAATAGAAATCCCTTTCTGCATTGTGAGTCTTCCAACGGACCAGAGTATCCTATACGAAGAAATGCCCCATTCCTAAAAGTGGCTGAATACTCAGTGGGGTCCTGAGAGTTCAGCTCCAAACTGTAGAGCCTCCTGTATCTGATTTGCAGATAAATGTACCACCTGACGATTGACGGTAGCACGCATCACTGGAGGTTCCATTCGACAATCATATTCCACTATGCTCCAAAAGTCTTCTATATTTGGTAAAGAGATCGGAAGAGTTGTAGTGATAGCATGAAAAATCCTTAATCGGATGAGAAACGTGAT